>NC_142929.1:194164562-194184562 GCF_046866305.1 Octopus bimaculoides | reverse complement strand
TGAAAGAAAGAACCAGTCAAGCACTGTTCCACCTCACTTCATACGGGGGGGGGGGGGGGGTCAATATTAAACAACAACAAAATCAATGTTGTTGTTGTTGTTGCTGTCTAATCCCAGGTCTGCCCTAAACAAACAAAACTAGGACCAAAGGCATTCCAGCCATGATCATCCCAATCACCCACACCCCACCACTGAACCCTTACATTGATCTTGTTCTCTAGAAAACCTCTGTCCGTCTGTCTGTCCCCAGAAGCTAACTTTGACCGAAATATTTCCTCACAAAACAACAAAGAATAACAGATTTGTCTTGTGCACTTTTAGAGTAGCTCCTGCTACACAACTACTACTACTACTACTGCTGCTACTTTTAGTAATAGTAGTTGTGCTAAGAAGGAGGGGGCTGTTTCCACCCCCACCCCCACCCCCACTCTCCATTAACAACACCAGCAACAACCACAATTACAAATAGTGGGAGACAAAATAAAATGAAAAACAACAAAAACTCTCCTCATTATAATGACTACCACTACGACCACCACTGCTACTACTACTACCACTACGACCACCACCACTGCTGCTGCTGCTGCCGCCATTTCCACTGTTTACTTTAACATCACAACCCGCCATTACCCCACCACCACCGCCGCCATAATAAATAATGTTTTGCACTTTTAGTTTGATATTAACACACACACACACACACACACACACACACCTGTCTCTCCTCTCTGACCCTCCTCCTCATTCTTTCTCTCACACACACTCTCCCCCTCTCCCTTATCTGCCTTCTTCTCTCTCTCAAACAATTATACAAGACATGGAGGAGGAGAATGTAATGTGACTCATCCTGTTCTTGTTGTTGTTGTTTAACCCCAGGTCATACTCAATTATAAGTAAACCTTTCCAACCATGACCATCCAGTCTTTTTCCTACGTGCAGGAGGGAACCGAGAGCGCATTATCTAATCTGTTCTTCTTTTCTGAGACAATGGAGTGTAATTTGGAAGAGACGTAGCTGCTATTTCCAGCAGGTTCCAGCAACCATTTCCAGGCTTCCCAGGTGGCTGGTTGTTAGGGCTGTCTTGGAATATGGAAAATAAACAAAACCTCCACCAGTGAGGGGTGGAGTTAAGGTATGACCTGTGACCTGTGACCTGTGACATGTACTTTTAGTGGATGTTCTTTTAGTGTCTGGGCTTCATCTTAGAAATAGAAAGGGACACCACATGTTTAGAGAGGTACCCCCTCCCCCCACACATATATACCTACATACACATATTAATACCTATATAAACACACACACATATATACATACATAAATACCTACACAAATACACATGTACGTGCATACATATCTATATATTTTTATATGTACATATATCTACACACACAGGCACATATACATACATACATACATATATATATACATACATACATACATACATACATACATATATATATGTATGTAAACATATTTGCAAGCATATATGCATACTCACAAATGTATGCACTCATGCATGCATGCATGCATGCATATATATATATATATAGACACATATATACGCACACATGCACGTGTGCACACACAGACACACACACAGCCATACTGCTCAGTCTGGCTCTATTCCAGAGATAGCGGATTGACAGACTGGTTTAATTTAAATTACTATGACAGGCGTCATCACTAACAACAACACTACCTTCACCACCACCACCACCACCACCACCACCACCACCACCACCACCACCACTACTACTACATCCACCACTATGTCAGACATCACCATAACCATGACCTTCACACCATCAGCATCATCATCATCATCATGAGCATAATGAATCTCCTCAGTAATTAATGGACATTTAGCTTTCAACTCATTGTAATTCTCCACTGCATCCTTCATCCTGTGGAAGGGACATGCTCCACTGGTCATCTGGAAACCAGTATTGCTATGTCATGGCTGCTGATGAACAAATGCAAGTTGAGTTTGTGCCACCTGCAGATATTTCTGCACAGTGAGTGGCTCTAGTCTCTGTTTGTAATGCATATTTTTCTGCAGCTCTTCTCTTTGACAAAGCTGCAACCCTGGGCTGAGAAAAGACCAAAATTGAACACTTGACACCTGGAATATCACCGAGCACTCACTGTCCTCTACCAGTAGCATAATGTGATTGGTTGAAGTTCCACTTTGGTAATAGAGAGAGGACTAGTGATGAATGAGAGCAATGACATTCTCATTGAATCTCAAGGCATTGATGAGGAAGAACTAACTGGTCTGTTCTGGTGACTTTCAGGCCAGAGACCAGTTCTTAACCTCAAGTGAACCTTGAGTGGGCAGGGATACTGTGAAGCACTATCAGTTTCATATAAACTCCAGTTAGTCTACAATATGGCTGGTTTCCTGGTTTCTCTGGCATGGATATATTGCTCCCTGGATGGGACACCATCCATCACCGGATTACTCTGTTTTTTACCAGCTGAGTGAACTGGAATGTTTTGTTGAAGAACACAACGCATCGCCCTGTCCAGGAATCAAAGCCAAAATCTTATGATGGTGAGTGCAATGCCCTAACCCTAACCCTAACCCGAACCCCTTAGCCATGTACCTCCACTTGATATACACTCAACTGGCAAAGAAATACCACCCAGCAGGGGCAGAGTGACAAACCCATATTGCACACACTTGTGCAATGTCCAAGCATTACTGACTTGTGAAGTTACAATAAACAGCTATCATTGCATGTAGGACAGAACTGGGTTTCAGCTGAGTTCATAGTGAAGGTTGCTCCCCTCCTTTAATAAGGTTGAGCAGGAAGTTTACATGCCTGGTATAGTAAAAATGGTGAATTTGTCAAAGGATGTGTGATTATTGTGAAAATAGAGTGAATGGTATTACTATAAGCATGAGCCTATAGACTGGAGGGCAACAGTTGGAAAAGGCCTGTGCCCTAATAGGTCAGGGTGATCCTGGATTTGTGGGGTTCCTTGAGTGGCCTTAATTGGAGTCTCTCCTGTATCAGGATGGACTGCATCATTCATGAGCTCACATATTTTGTTTACAATATTTACTATACCAGCAACAAGCCATACCAGCAACAAGGTGAATTTCTGCTCGAATAGAATATGTCATGTTTGTTTATAGGAAACTGTTATGATGTGCATTTTCCCCTGCGGTAGTGAAACCTGATCTTCAGATGTTGAGTCTGACAGAGGGGGTGACAAGGGATTGTGACCTTTGATGATTTGCTGTAAATAAAATCGCTATTGTGGTCAGTGTTACCCATGCCAGCAACTCATAAAAAGGTACACATGACACACTTGAAATGATTGGTGTTAGGAAGGGCTTCCAGCTGTAGCAACAAAGCCAAAACAGACTGGAACCAGATACCGTTCTCCAGCTTACCAGTTCCACTCAAACCATCTAATCCATGCTAGCATGGAAAGCAGATGCCAAATGATGATGATGATGATGATGATGATGATATATCAAATTTAAAATTATTATGACGGGAAGCCACATAAAAAAGCACACAGTCCACACTTTGTAAAGTGGTTGGCATGAGGAAGGAAATCCAGCTGCAGAAACTGTACTAAAACAAACGACTAGAACCTGATGCAGCCCTTCACCCTTCACCCTTCACCCTTGCCAACTCCTGTGAAACTATCCAACCATGCCAGCATAGAAAGCGGGCATTGAATGATGATGATGATGATGATGATGATGATGATGATGATGAACAGTTAATGAAAGAAATGAACAATTTTTAAGTAATTTTGATATGACAAATAGGTGTCATGCAAAGGTATTCACAAATATTCTCAAGGTAGTTCAAAGGAAAACTTTGTAATCACTTACTTTTAGTAAAAACAAATGAACAGAGAGGTGTGAGAGAGAGAGAGAGAGAAAGAGAGAAGGTGGGGGAGGGAGGGGAGAGAAAAAGGGAGACTATATCACAGTGAATAAAAATTAGTTTTGTGATTGAAGCAAGTGCTTGAAATTTTTAATAATAAAGAAACTTGGAAACCTCATTTTGATAAAAAAAATATTACAATTGGAATTTATAAAAGCATTTTCTAGGCAGTGTACAATTTCATAATTGCTTTCTTTTAGTACCACAGTATCAATGTGAAATGTTAAAGAAATAATAGTTGCAAATGAAACTCAGTGAAAACATAAAAAGGACCAAAATACATAAAGGGGAAAATCTTTAACAAATTAGAATGACATAAAAACAGGCTTCGGATATAAATGCCGTGCAGAAGATATAAAACTAGTAAAATAAAACTAAGACATAACAACATACTTTAAAAAAACAAATGTTGGAGCTTTTCAACACGAAATGTCTAAAAACCCTAAAATGCTTACTGTTTTGGTTGCACTCAAACCCAGTATGGGATATTAACAGAAAAGTCATGGAGTGCTCAAACCTAAAGTAGACAGTGATCTTTCAGGTTTATTCCCATTTAATTTTATCCTGTTTTATCATACTTCTTTTATATTTATTTCCATGCAAATAAATGTACCTTTAAAAATCTTAATGTGTCCAGTCATATTTTCTGTAACACCTCTCAACCTCTACCTTTTCCATTTCTAAACTTGTTTCCTTTACTATTTCTTCTCTCTTTTTAACCCCTAATGAAAGTTTTGTAGTTTTCTATCTCATCAAGCTTTTGTATATTATAAAGAAACTTTTAGTATTATTATCATAAGTAGTAGTAGTAGTAGTAGTAGTAGTAGTAGTAGTAGTAGCAGCAGCAACAGCAGCATTTAATAATGTATCCTTTTCAAGCTGAAGCCACTCAGCCCATCTCTTCCCACCTCCTCACAATGTCAGAGATAAGTAACTAAAGTCAATTGGGGACACAGATGATGTCCTGTTTCCTTCCTTAACCCCTACCCACCCATCAATAACTACTTCTGGGATGAAAAATACCAACTTGATTTGAGGAGAAAACAGATGTGTTGTCTATACATGGCTTTATGCTTGTATATTCTTAAATGGGGACAGGTAAGATTTATATATATATATACCAGAGAATCCCCCCAAAACCAGGTGCCAATATCTAAGCGTTACCTAAGTCTAATTAGATTATTTCAGAAGAAAAACCAAACAATATCAAAGTAAGCGATTCCCACTAACAATGGATTCACAAACACTTAGCACTGTACAAGAATGAAGGACAACCCAGAACAATGAGACTAAAAGAAATTCACGATGAAGCATAACAAAAGTATATTCCCATGAATGGGTACAAGCATAGTCATGCAATCACGAGATTCTTGGTTCAATCCCATTGCATGCCATCTTGTGAAAATGTCTTTTGGGGTTGAACTAAGTAAATCATTGTATGGAATTGGGACCAATGAGAACTGGGTGAAGTGAACAATGATGGAAAGGGCCAGTCATGTGATACACTGTGGCACCCTAATGCTACCTGAGAATTATGGTAATGATACACAATCTGTGGACTACTCAGCCAAATACACTAGAAATCAATAAGTAGAGAGTTTAATTAATCAAAAAAGTAAATAATTACAGTTATAATCGATGGCTAAAATCATTTACACACACACACACACACAGCAGCATTGTGATATGGGCCACCTTGTACAGGTCAAATTCCACATCAGACAACCATGACAACTGCTGCACTTTAATAACTATGATTTATTCAGACAACTAATCTATCTTTCTTGTCATTAATTCGGCTTAAGGCGGCAAACTTGCAGACTTGTTACTGTGCCTGGAATGAAGTGCTTGCTGGCATTTCTTCCAGTTCTATATCTGTTGAGTGCAAATGCTGCCAAGGTTCACTTTCATCTTTTCATCCTTTTGAGGGACATCAAATAAGAACCGGGATCAAGCACTGGGACCAATGATATCAACTTAACCCCTCATCCAAAATTGCTAGCCTTGTGTCAAAGTTTGAAATCCTTATTAATTTGGCCTGGAGAATGGGAGGTGGGGGGGGGCATCACTATGACAGCACCCCACCACCACCACCACCACCACCAGTGACACCATTTAATGTTTCTTTTAAATAGCCACAAGTTGATGGTTGGAGAGAAAAAACATGTGCATGGAGGAAGTTTCAGAGGGAAGATGTTCAAAGGTGAAAGGACTGAAGTAGTGGTTTGTTTTGAACCAAGGAATGGACACAGTTTTGGTGATGAGAGGGGAAGGGTGTAGAAAGGTGACACTCACCTCTGGTGGGGGGAGGGGAGAAAATTATTCTCAAACTGAAGTGGGGTGGGGGCTAAATACTTGCCCCCTCAGAGTGAACTTGACCAAAAACACCCAAGGAAGCAACAGAGCAACAATGGATTAGGATTAAAATAAACCATAGGTTAAGCCTTTAGCAATTTCTCTCTCAAATCTATTGCTTATCTATTCACAGTTTTCGATTAACCATTCATAATCTTGAAGCTTTGAAATTTCATTGGTGTCATTGCTTGTTTTCACAATGACATTGAAAGGTTGGTGTGAGAGGCCAGATCTGAATAGTTTGAGCACAAAACCATCAGAATATTTGGGTTAGATTCAGCCAGATTAAATGCTAAAGAGTTAACTCTGTCATCACAAACCTGAGAGCATAATGAAAGAGGATAACACCACAAGGTACCTTGCCCGATGTCCACCTTCTAGTCCACCGCCATGAACTGCTCCTTCAACTAATCTACTGAACACAGAACTAATTTGATCAGTTCCATTAATTCTTCATTATTAGTTTCCATCAATAAATCAACTCTCGTCACTTTAATTATTTCTCCCAGCTTCAACATTTTTAACAGGTATTTTATCAGCAGCATAGCTGTGTGGCAAGAAACTTGCTTCCCACATGATTCTAGGTTCAGTCCCACTCCATGACACCTTGGGCAAGTGTCTTCTACCATAGCCCAAAGCCAACCAAAGCTTTGAGAGTGTATTTGGTAGACAGAAACTGAAAGAAGCCCATCGTATATAAATATATATATATATATATATATATAAAAATATACATATACTTATGAGGGGGGGGTGTTTGTACCCCACCCTACACTACTTGACAAGCATTGCTGATTTGTTTATGTCCCTGTAACTTAGCAGTTCAGCAAAAGGCGACTGACAGAATAAGTATTAGGCTTTAAAAAAAGAAAGAATGTACTAAGGGTCAATTCATTCGGGTAAACCCTTCAAAATAGCACTCCAGCATGGCCACAATCTAATGTCCAAAACAAATAAAAAAAATAAAAGAGAACCCTGTTTGAGAAAGCTTACTTAATGAAACTTTGAAGTCACTATCCACAGCTAAAAACCATATAACTCTACTTCACATACTGGAATGTACACACACACACACACACACACTTTTTATACAAAGCTTCAAAGCAAAATAAGTCCTGTGTGGATATCTCTTCTCTAAACTATAATTATTAATTAATGTGTTGATTAATGCTGGCACTTTGCTGTGCTTGAGAAGTATGAATGTATGTGTGCTAGTTACAATATACATGGCAGCACTCCGTCGGTCACGACGACGAGGGTTCCAGTTGATCCGATCAATAGACCAGCCTGCTCGTGAAATTAACATGAAAGTGGCTGAGTACTCCCCAGGCATGTGTACCCTTAATGTAGTTCTGGGGGGAGATACAGCATGACATAGAGTGTGACACGGTTGGCCCCTTTTAAATACAGGTACAACAGAAACAGGAAGAAAGAGTGACAGAAAGTTATGGTGAAAGAGTACAGCAGGGTTCGCCTCTACCCCCTAGCGGAGCCTTGTAGAGCTTTAGATGTTTTCGCTCAATAAACACTCACAATGCTCAGTCTGGGAATTGAAACCGCGATCCTACGACCACGACTCTGCTGCCCTAACCACTGGGCCATTGCACCTCCACACAATATACATACTCTACATGCAACATCATAATTAGTCTTAGCACGGTGCCAAGTATTCTTCACCAAAAATGCTCGACAAATATTCATTTAAATTTTGAATTCCTGGGGCTCCAACCAAAGTCTAACACTGAAAGAACAAATGGGCAGAGTTAATATTGATTTCAAATTTTGGCACAAGGCCAGCATTTTCGGGGAAGGGGGAAAATCAATTACATTGACCCCCAGTATTTTACTGGAACTTATTTTATTGATCCTGAAAGGATGTGATGGAATTTGAACTCAGAACGTAAAGATGGACAAAATGTGCTGCCATGGGGAAGTGTGAAGATTAGGGGTCAATGAGCAAGATGTCCTGTGATATCCGAGAAGCTTTTCTCTCCTCAGGTTGTAACAAAAAAAAAAGAAGACACTATTTGTGAGTAGCAGCAGTGAAGCAGTCAAGTGCTGGCTGTAAAAGTGCTCGGAACAGCAGAATGTACTGAAAGAGGTAAAAGGAAAACGAGCAGGCCAGACACTTCTTCCATCTCCAACTGGATGACACAGTGTTTAAAGTACGCCCTATTCATTAATGGCAAGCGAGGGAGGGAACAAAGAGGAATTAGTGAATGTCCTCTCCCTATCCTTCACCCACAGACACCACACACTCTTGAAATAATAATAATAATAAAAAAAGAAAAAGAAAAACAACCTTCTGTCTAAAAGTACATCTATCACTGGTGCCCTTTCCATGTATGTATATGTATATATAAATATATGTATATATAATGTGTATATGTATACACACACACATACTTATGTATGTGTGTGTATGTGTATGTGTATATGAATATGCATTTAATGTGTATAAACACACATACACAAATAGAGAAAGGGCCATGGGAGACAGTTGTACTTTTAAACAGAAAGTTATAATTTTGGTGGTTTTGTATGTGTATGTGTATCTGTGTGTGTGTGTGTGTGTGTGTGTGGAGAAGGAGGGGGAAAATGGAGGAGGGTCAGTCATTCAGCTTTGTTTAGTTCCTTCCCCCTCTCTCATCAATAGAAGAGGTGTTTATGGCTGTTTCCCTTCAATATATCTGGCACTCTTCACAACTGCGCGCGCGCACACACACACACACACACACACACACACGTACACACATGGTTGTGGGTGTGCGAGTGTATGTATATATATGTATATATATCTATGTGTGTATATATATATTTATGTGTGTATATATATATTTATGTGTGTATATATATGAATGTAAGTATGAACGCATGTGTGTATGTATCTTTATATGTCTGTGTATGTATGCCAACATGTCTATGTGTATATGTATGTTTCTTAGACTTTTAATTCTTTGAATTCCTTGAATTTTAAAGGTGGTAGAATGGCAGAAACATTAGTGTGCCAGAGGAAATGTTTTGCATTTGTGTTAGCTATGTTCTGAGTTCAAATGTGAGCAAAGTCAACTGCACCTTTCCTCCCCTTGGGGTCAATACAATAGAATAGCAGTCAGTTCCTGGGATCAATGATGACAACTAAACTCTTTCCTTCCAAAATTGATGGATTTCTACCTAAACTAGTGACAAGGTTTTGAATTGTTCCTGCAAGAAAGGAATCAAAGATAATCTCCGTCACTGAAATTTGTGTGATAAGAATATTGTGATGTTACATGTTGATCTCAGATAAGTCTTGTATATTTTTACTGTTCCACTTACAGATTCAGTCTGTAAACAGTATCTTGGCAGGTGTCTTTCTTCACTTGAAAATCCTAGATTCTCCAGATTGTTATTTCAATATTGACTAACATGGAAGGCAGGCAGCTGACCGTTTCGGTTGGATAGGATTGTTGCTTTTCTGTTCCAAATAACTATACTCTGGTCTGTTATATTTGCACTTGGTAGAAGTTTTGATAGGAATGTCACACCTGTATTTCTTGTGTTGATGTGTGTGTGTTCTCTTTTCTCTTTTTAATCTTAGAGTAAATTCCAACTGGTCTCCTACTTTGGTAGCAAAGGCTGTCAAGGACAGTATTTCCTTCATCATCCTTTAAATCTTATGAAGCTCTTACAGATTTTTATAGTCCCTGATATTGTAATCATCTATGAATTAAGAATTAAGGATCTCTCCCCAAGATCCATGTATGTACATACGTACATATGTGTGTGTATATGTGTATGTAAAAATGCTGCATGTATGTATTCAACAACAACAACAGAGGTGTTGTCTATGGGTATCCATTTTTTCTTCTTCTCTGTGGATGGTATTGTATATTGTTCTAGCAACATCATACTGCAATAATCGGATGTAGTACCATGACGATATTTTGGGGGCAGCCATTGACCATGAGTGAAAGATCTTCCATAGAAATGTGCCATGATCAACCATTTGGGTTGCATCTCAGGGATTTAAAGGTTTCACTATCGTTTTGATCATAATATTTATGTGCATTCGTGATTACATAGATGCATCTAGATGTTTTCACACACACAAACACACACACACACACACACACACACAAACACACACACACACACAAAAGTATGTATGCTTATTTCTGTGATTTGTCGACTGCTTCTGGATTGTGTCTATGTATCCACCATTCCATGACTTGTAATTTCTTAATTAGCTGTGTTGTTTCTGATTTTGTGCAGCCCAGTTTCACAACACTGACCCCCCCCCCACCCAATAATTACTGGTATAAATCTAAAACTACAGGCCATATAGATTTCTTATTAATACACTACAGATGTTTTGTTTCCCCATCTTTTCCTTAAATGCTTTATTCAATTAATATTTAACAACCCATACACAATACAGCTGATCTCCACAACGTCTCTGGTCAATATGTCTGAGATGTTAATAAGAACATTCCATCTTGGCAGAATTGTTTGCACTCTGGGCAAAATGCTAAGCAGCATTTCATCCGTCTTTACATTCTCAGTTCAAATTCCACCAAAGTTGACCTTGCCTTTCATCCTTTTGAGATCGATAAAATAAGTACCAGTTGAGTACTGGGGTTGATGTAATCCCTAACCCCATCCCCTGAACTTGCTGGCCTTGTGCTAAAATTTGAAACCATTATCATTTCATAATGTAAGTGACTCTACAAAACACTAACTTCACTATATCTTCAGAGATCTCCTTTGTACAGATTCTATTGTACAATATTTGGGTCACAACATCTTGTCACATAAAAGACTGTATCAGAACAACATTTTCAGACAGTTGTTTATGATGTGTGTGTAACAAATTTTGTATTTATTCCTCAGAATCTGCATCATTTCTCACATCAAGATGTTTTATTGGCATCCTTATCCCTTCTATACATCCAATATCTCATTGTTAATTCTTGTTTCTGTATTGCAACAGCAAATCCTTTAAAGTGAGAGTTAATATCTTGGTTGTTAGTTCAAGATCAGTGGTACTCGACCATTTTGTGCCTATGGACACCTTTGATTCCTATTGTACTCCACTAGACCCCCATAGCCATTTGATGTTTAAAAAATCCTATCATATTTTTACAATCAAATAATAGGAATTGCATAAAATATTCTTTAAATTTTTTGTGTATCATAGAAGTATAAACAATTTATTGCAGATAAATTTTAACAAAATCTTCTGTTGATCCCACGAAGGGCCATATGGCCCCTTGTTGAGAAGCACTGCTGTTCATGACAGATGACTTTGGTTGTCTAGGTTATTGGGATTTGAACTTTCTTCACTACACAGCTATTGTTTCACCATCTTCTCATCAGAAAGAAAACAAAGCCACAGAGTTGTACAACTTCTTTACACTTGTTTTCCTGGTCACCAGTCGACAAATACTTTCTGAGGAGTTTCTTTTCCAACTCTTACCATGTTATCTGCCTCATGATCTATGGATAAACTTTGATATTTAATGGCTGACAAATTTTGTCAAATGGTTAGGATGCAACATTTAAATGTTGTTTTATGAAGCCAGGCTTCTACTTGCCTCCATTTCAGATAAATTCAAAAATCAGGAGGCAAAGATTTCAGATTTAATATCAACAGACCAAACTCATCTTTTGTCCAAATGAGTAACCCCAACGTTGGTTATCGTGCTAACATAACAGACATATTCTGGTTTCCTTTGATTTGTAGAAAGCATTTCATAGGGTACCGTGTTCAGTAATTTGGTGGGCTCGGAGGAAACTAGGTGTAGATATAAAATGGCTTATGCAGGTGGTTCAAGCTATGTATAAGGATGCAGCAAGAAAAGTGAGAGTTAGCAATGGTTTCTGTGATGAATTTAGTGTGAAGGTAAAAGTACATCAAGGTTCAGTCCTCAATCCCCTCCTATTCCTCACTGTCCTCCAAGCCATCACTGAAGGAGTTTAAGACTGGCTGTTCATGGGAACTCCTATATGCTGATGATCTGGTACTCATAGCAGAGTCTACAGAAGAATTAGAGAAGAAATTCCTGGCATGGAAGCTAAACCTGGAATTGAGGGGCCTTAAGGTTAATCTGGCAAAAGATTAAAGTTTTAGTAAGTAGAAAAGATGACAGGTTCCTGGTACCTTCAGGGAAGAGGCCTTGCTGAATATGTAGAAAAGGGGTAGCTATAAACCCCTTATGCTGTACGTGATGTAAGCTATGGATACACAAGAGATGTTGTGCTTTTTGTTGGGTGACTTTAGTGGAGTCAACTAAAGGACTTGGGCTTGAGGAAAACTTTTCCAGTCTGAAAATAATTGCCTTCTACGAGTTAAAGAAGCTCTGACAAAGGGTCCGGGGTTGGGGTGAAGTGGTGGAGGGGCTGCCCATTTCCCCTTGACTAAGCCATTTGCAAACATTAAAAAAAAAAATTGAATTGCATTTTTTTTACCAATTTAATCAATTCTGCCTCACGTCATAAGACTGGAACAATAAAGAAGAATGTAATTCATACCCTCTAGAAAATAAATACATCTTAAAAACCTTATTCAAAAAAATCAATAAAATAATAACTAGTAAATGGCATAAAAATGACTACGCACATTTCGTAGCTATATTTTCAAATAGATAACTACTAAAACTAATTTGATTAATAATCAAATCGATCTACAGTTAAATCTATTCAAAAATATAGTCACATAGTCATTTTATACCATTTACTAGTTATTATTTTATTGATTTTTTGAATAAGGTTTTTAAGATATATTTATTTTCTAGAGGGTATGAATTATATTCTTCATTACTGAATTATTTAATAATGGTTTTTCTTTAAATTATATACATATATTTTATATTGGGAAATTTGATTTAGTATTGCTAAATTGAATTTTTCCCTGTAAGTTTTGGACTTTATTCCCTAATATTATTATTATTATTATATATATATATATAACTTTATAAAGTTTATGAAACATATTGTGCAATTCTTTTCTACTCTAAGGCACAAGGCCTGAAATTTTTGGGGAGGGTCCAGTCGATTAGATCAACTTCAGTACGCAACTGGTACTTAATTTATCAACCCTGAAAGGATGAAAGGCAAAGTCGACCTTGGCAGAATTTGAACTCAGAACGTAAAGACAGACAAAATACCGCTAAGCATTTCACCCAGTGTGCTAACATTTCTGCCAGCTCACCGCCTTTGAAACATATCATGCAATTATAAGTATAAACACCATGTTGTATTATATCATAGAGTGAGTTTTATGAAGAGAAATTATAAATCCATCTACAATCGGTAGAAGTTACACAAATATAAAAGAGGGTATATACATATATAAAAATATAATACTATAAGATATAAAATTCTCTTATGAAGAATTTATGAAACGAAAAAATAAAATATTTCATTGCGAATGAAATAAAATATACAACAGAGATAAAAAGAGATAAAAAGACATAAAAAGAGATAAAAAGAGATAAAATAATATAGGATAAGTCAAGGTATGCTTAATAAATGCCAATTAAAAAATAAATAAAAGATAAAGGTGCCATTGGAAATGGTTTTATAAGATATTTGTAAAATATATTAGAGACACAGAAATGTGTAGAATAATAACAATTCACAGGGGGTATGCCTTATACTTAGTGGAGGCACAAGCTCTAGCAATCTGTTGCAAATTCACATATTAGGAAAGAAAATCCAAGCACGGAAGGGGAAAATATGTAATATAAATATTGAAGGAATGCAGATTAAAATGTAAGGGGCTATTATAGAAGCAATACTACATATATATTCTTTTACTTGTTTCAGTCATCTTGACTGTGGCCATGCTGGAGCACTGCCTTTCATCAAACAAATCAACCCCAAGACTTATTCTTTGTAAGCCTAGTACTTATTCTATCGGTCTCTTTTGCCGAACCGCTAAGTTACGGGGATGTGAACATTGTCAAGCAATGGTGGAGGGGGGACAAACACAGACACACAAATACATACATATACATATATATATATATATATATATATATATATATAGTCAATCCAAACTTGAGCAAGCAAGAAAAAGCAACAACATGAGAACATGGAATAAGTACTGTGTTATTGGACGCTCAAGAAAGGAAAGAAAAGAAAGAGGATTTCACGTTTCAAGCGGAGCTCTTCAGAAATATAGAAAAAGTCCAAAGGAGGGAAGACAAAGAAAGAAAATCGGCAATGATACACACGCGGTCACATATTGAAATATATACATATATATATATTTATATTACAAGGCTTTGATCAGCCTGAGGCTATAGCAGAAAACACTTGCCCAAGGTGTCACACAGTGGGACTGAACCCGGAACCATGTGATTGGGAAGTAAGCTTCTTATCACACAGCAACTCCTATATATATAATCTATTTAAAGGACACAATACATGTTTTTAAGTGCTACTAATAGTTTCATATGTTGAGAAATATCTCAATCATATTCATCAGGCACAAACCAAAGATCATAACGAACTTAAAAAATTAAATAAGAGAAAAAACACAAAAAAAGCTGAGAAGACAACATCCAGAAAATGTGGAAGGCTAAAAAATGGGAAATGAAAAAGTGAAAAGGGTAAAAACATTATCTTCCATAGAGCTTAAATTATAAGGCTGGAAAGATATCAACAGATCTATATCAGGTATAAACAGAATTTTCCAATTCTTCAAAATATATTCACGTGGCTGCATGGTAAGAAGCTTGCTTCCCAACCACATGGTTCTGGGTTCAGTCCCACTGTGTGGCATTTTGGGCAAATGTCTTCTGCTATAGCCTTGGGCTGACGAAGGCCTTGTGAATGGATTTGGTAGATAGAAACTGAAAGAAGCCTGTCGTATATATATATGTGTGTCTGTGTTTGTCCCCTCCACTACCGCTTTACAACTGATGTTGGTGTGCTTACATCCCTGTAACTTAGTGGTTCAACAAAAGAGACCGATAGAATAAGTACTAGGCTTACAAAGAATAAGTTCTGGCCACAGTCAGATGACTGAAACAAGTAAAAGAATAGAAGAAAAGAATGTTTGCAACTGCTGAAAATTTCAGGCCTAGAGTTCAGTAGAGAATTAGGGACCTTAGATGTGAAAAGGATCTGAGTTCTTTGAGTTAAACATAGCCTACATTTATTTGATCCATTACCATAAGGTGTGGATTTCTCAATTATTTTCCACTTAATCACATGCAATGCTTTGTTAGCTTTCAAACTCTATACATGGCTAGCCAATAGCTTTGCTTTTGGCCTTATGTCCCTATGTGATTGGCAGAGCAATTTTTAAATTCTCCTTCACATAATCCAACATAGGCCTTCTTATCTGTAGTTTTATTTAGTGTTGCAGTTAATTCTGCCTCATATATGACAGATTTCATCATACATCATTGGTCAAGTGGACAGGATTCTGATTTACAACAGTTACAACTGGATTTAGGCTTTTGGTATTGACCTCGTGCAATGATACTTTTCATATTGGGACAGCAGCAATATGATAATTTCACACAACGCCTATGAAATAGTTCCCTATATCTGTGAGTTGCTGGAAAGTGTTTATCTAGGAGAGAAAATAATCTACCTCTTCCACAAGTTCCTGCCACAGTTAGAGATCTAAGATCCCTAACTCTCTACTGAATTCTAGGTCTGAAATTTTCAGCAGTTGGAATCCATGCCAGAATGGAAAACAGATGTTAAACAATGATGATGATGATGATGGTTCATTGTTTCAAAGATTTAATTCTATACCAAAGATTCACTATTTCTCTTTCTACTACTACTACTACTACTACTACTACTACTACTACTACTACTACTACTACTACTACTACTACTACTACTACTACACACACACAGCTAAATGTTTTTGCTCTGTTTAGCAATTTTTATAAAACTTTTATCTGAAGTGACTCCGCTTCAATTAAAACCAAACAGAGTGGAAAGTACGATAATAACAGTGAAATGAAACTTGACTCATGAATCACACACACACACACACACACACACACACACATGGATCTCTCTCTCTCTCACACACACACATTCACACACTACCACAAATACATACACCATATATATAGATGTGGCTGTGTGGTAAGAAGTTTGTTTCCCAACCACATGGTTCTGGGTTCATTCCCACTAAGTGGAAAAGTGCCTTTTATTTTAAACCCAATCAAAGTCTTGTGAAAGGATTTGAAAGATATAAACTGTAAGAAGTCTGTCATATATAGATATATATATTATCATCATCATCACTTAACGTCTGTTGTCCATGCTGGCATGGGTTGGACGATATGACCAGACAGGTCAGCTGGGGAGCTGCACAGGGTTTCTATGGCTGGATGCCCTTCCTAAAGCCAGTCACTTTACAGAGTCTGCTGGATGCTTTTACGTGATGCCACCACGACTGCTTTACATCACCAGAGCGACTGGCCTTAACACTTCTGCAGTGGAGTACAGATCGTCTGGAGTACAGTAAAGCGATAGGCACCTTGGTCCTTTGTCATCTTGCCTGAAAGGTTCAGTGTCCAGAGGTCACTCTTTAGTACTCCTTCCAAGTCTTCTTGGGTCTCCCACTCCCATGTGTTCCATCTATTTTGAGAGATCGGCAGTTCTTTATGGAGCTGTTGGCATCCACCCACATCACATGACCAAACCAGCACATTCTTCGTTTGCCTAACTTCTCTCTCAGAATACTGGCATTCTGTCAAACATGCACAGCTAAGACATTTATAAATGCTTCTCATAAAAAAAAGTCTCAAAACTTCTTGAAGGCACCTTAAGATATCTGGCTGGGTAGGATAGAGTCCAGTCACCCAAATAGTTAATCAGGGTATTCAGGAGGGTGTCATCCCCAATGACTGGTGTAGCAGCATTATAGTCAGCTGCTACAAGGGTAAAGGAGATGCTTCAGGTAGAAGTAATTACAGAGGCATCAAGTTGCTGGATCAGGTCATGAAAGGGACAGAAAGAGTTATAGCCCAGTTAATTAGGAGCAGAATCAGATTAGATGAAATGCAGTTTGGTTTTGGGCCCCAGAGAAGCACTGCTGATGTTTTCTTTATAGTCAGACAACTGCAGCAAAAGTATTTGGCCAAGAATAAACCATTGTACTTGAAGTTGTTAACTTAGAGAAAGCCTTTAACAGAGTGCCCCGCTGTGCGATATGGTAGGCTCTGAGGAAATAAAGGGTAGACAGGTGGCTTGTGAAAGCCATACAAGCCATGTACTGAGGTTCTGTCAGTAAGGTGAGAGTTAACCATGAGTATAGCGATGAATTTAGTGTACAGGTGGGTGTTCATCAGGTTTCAGTTCTCAGTCCCCTCCTATTCACTATCGTCATCCAGGCCATAACAGAAGAATTCAAGTCTGGCTGCCCCTGGGAACTGTTATCTGATGATCTTACTCTTATAGTAGATTCTGTAATAGAACTAGAAAAGGAATTCAAGGTGTGGAAGCAAAACCTGGAATCTAAGGGCCTTAAGATTAACTTAACAAAGGCAAGAAAACAGGCAGGACCCTTCCCTCCACTTAATATGTAGAAAAGGAGTAAGCAGGAATTCCATATGGTGTGCCCAGTGCAAGCTATGGACACACAAGAGTTTGTATTTGGAAGTTGCATAGGATCCATAAAAAACTACAGCTACTTGGGGAAACTGATTTTCTCAAATGCCCCAGAGGCTCTTTAGAGGTAATGGACAATTTCTGCTATCTAGGAGACCTAATTAGCTGTCGGGGAGGATGCACAGAGAGTGTAATAGCTAGAATAAGAATAGGATGGAGAAAATTCAGAGAGCTTTTACCTCTGTTGGCAACCAAAGGTTTTTCTCTCCAAATGAAAGGAAGATTGTATGATGCATGTATATGAACAGCAATGCTACATGGTAGTCAGACATGGGTCCTGAATGTAGATGACAGAGAGGAATGAAGCTGGTATGCTCCACTGGATGTGCAATGTAAGTGCCACAGAGCACTAGGGTATTGAGGGGCAAGTTAGGCATAAGATGAATTCGATGCAAGAAAGAAGACTGTGGTAGTTGTGCCATGTGTTGCGTATGGATGTAGAGAGTTGCACAGAGAAGTAGCAATCAAAGTAGATGGAATTTGTGGAAGAGGGAGACCCAGGAAGACATGGCAGGGAGTATTGAAAGTCAATCTCAAAAACACTGAGCCTTACAAAGGAGATGACTGAGGACAGAGACGGCTGGTGCCTTGCTGTATTCCAGAAGCCACAGCAGAATTGATACTGGCATTGATGCCACATAAAAAGCAATTGTGCTGGTGCCATGTTAAAAGTACTGGTGCTGGTTTCACATAAAAAGCACCCAGTATGTTCTGTGGAGTGGTTGGTATTAGGAAGGGCATCCAGCCATAGAAACCATGCCAAATCAGACTGAAGCCTGGTTCAGCCCCTGGCCTCACTAACTCCATGGTGATGATGATGATGATGATGATGATGATATATATATACATACATATATATATATATATATATATATATATATATATATATATATATATATATATATATATATATGAGGAATTAGATGCATATATATATATTTAATATTTTGGACCAATGGGTATGTGTTGATCAGTGTGTTGAGCACTGGCACAGTTTGGGGCTGTCTGGTGTCACCCACAGTCTGGGTGTATTACAGTTGGATCTACTTCGAGAACTCCTCAGTGTTAGTTGAGATAATAATAATTTTTTTAAGTAACCAGAAGATGGATTTGGCATTAATCTTCAAGTGTCATTGCAACCATGTGATAAATAACGACACACTTCTTATGTATTGAGTATTTTTTCTCTTATTGTTTGTGAAGTCAAAATTACACACATACACATATCAATACACATTATAAATATACACACATATATATAAACATACTTATCTACACAAAAGAGAGGGAGAGACAAAATTCTGTAGATGTATTGTTTCAGTAAAAACACAGCATTTCTCTAAATAAACATTGAAGTTAAAACACAACTTTTTCTCTTTGTGAGTCGAGAGATTGACTCTCAGCTAGTTTTAGTATATTGTATCACTTCATCAGTGATCACACCATTTCAAATTCCATACGTCTAACACTCATGGACATCATCATCATTTAACATCCATTCTCCATGCTGGCATGGGTTGGACGGTTTGACAGGAGTTGGCCAGCTGGAGAGCTGCACCTGGCTCCATTTATCTGTTTTGATACAGTTTCTATGGTTGGATGGCTTTCCTAATGGGCCAACA
The DNA here is from genome assembly GCF_046866305.1 of Octopus bimaculoides. NCBI lineage: Eukaryota > Metazoa > Mollusca > Cephalopoda > Octopoda > Octopodidae > Octopus > Octopus bimaculoides. The sequence continues at coordinate 194,165,043 of NC_142929.1, read as the reverse complement.
ACTTCACAGAGTGTGGACTGTGTGCTTTCATGTGACACTGTGCTTTTATGTGGCACCTGTACCCACAAGCCTGTAAGACTAGAATCTCTTAGTTGAAAGAGAAATATTGAGGACACAGCTGTGTGCATGGACAGCCATGATTTTTACTTAGCTTGATGTGTCTTCTTAAGCACAGGAAACTGCTAGAAGTCTCAGTCCCTTATCATCTCCTCTGTGAAGCCCAATGCCTGAAAATTCTTTCTCACCACTTTACCCCATGTCTTCCTTGGTCTACCCCTTCTACATATTCTCTACACAATTAGAGGCTGGCAGCACTTTTTGATGGAGCTGTCCTCATCCAGTAGCTTAGAAGATAAAGCAATTAAGGATATGAAGACAGGGAAAGCCCCCGGCCCATCACGACATACAAAATCAAAAAGCAACACAGCATCCATCATTATCATCACCCAATGTTTTAAATCCGGTTTTGTCCCCATTAACA
>NC_142929.1:194039562-194159562 GCF_046866305.1 Octopus bimaculoides | reverse complement strand
AGTACTGGTGCTTTTTACATGGTACTTTGGTTTTAGGATTTCAATTCTGTTACAGTGGGTGGGTTGAGTACACCGTGTCCCTTGCTCCTCTGTCATCTCCTTCATAAGGTTTCCAGATCAATCTTTAATACTTCGTCCCCTGTCTTCCTGGGTTTCCTTCTGCCACGACTTCTCTCCACTTCTGTATGCAACTGTCCTCATCCATCCGCATCACATGACCAAACCAGCACAGTCTCCTCTCTTGCACACTGCATCTAATTCCTCTTATGTCCAACTTCTCTCTCAATACACCAATGCACTGTTGCACATGCACACTGACATCACACATCCAGCAGAGCACACCAACTTCATCCCTCTCCAGCCTTTGCATGTACTCCACATTCAGGGCCCACATTTCACTACCATGCAGCATCACAGTTCATACATGTACATCATACAATCTTCCCTGGTGCAGCTCCCCGGCTTTGGTCAAACCATCCAACCCATGCCAGCATGGAAAACGGATGTTAAAGGATAATGATGATGATCATCATTATCACACACATCCTTACACAGATATACCTGCATATCATCTAGCACCCCCCCCCCATATACATGCATATCATCTAGCAACCCCCCCCCCCCATATACATGCATATCATCTAGCACCCCCCCATATACATGCATATCATCTAGCAACCCCCCCCCCCATATACATGCATATCATCTAGCACCCCCCCCATATACATGCATATCATCTAGCAACCCCCCCCCCATATACATGCATATCATCTAGCACCCCCCCCATCTACACTCTACTCTCTTGTCACACCCTATATTGTATTTTAACCCCTGAAAACATGCACAAAACAATTTGTGAAACCCTTTCCACCCAAAACTGTTAAACAACCTCCCCCCACCCAAATTGGCTTTCCCTTCATCAAAGGAATCAATATCACAAATCCATAAAGTTTTGTTTGTAAAAAGCTACAGGTTTCATTCATTCGTCCAGAATTAATCTGGAGGGGTTTCTGACCCATCACTTCAGCATAAAACTCCCCCTTATGTGCAATCCAATAAATGTGAAAACACTAGTCGTTGCCCAGATATTTGTTGGGTTAACTGTTTAGATTGCAACATATACCAACCTCATGGACTGATAATTAAATGGGCTCTGATTAGAATAATTAAAATTTGCATCTGGTTTCTAATGTTATTGTTGTGTGACTGTCTCTGATAAAGAAGTTTTATGTCGGTTAACTGACTGACCCAATTAAGGGAACACTGTAGGTAAGGTTTATAATAATAAACAGATGGCTGGTGTTGAGTCGAGAAAGAAGAAGGTTTGTAAAACATCTGGCAACAGGAAACGAAATAATTAAATTGGAAAATGCTTGTGTGCAGCTGTTGAGTAAGTAAATAAGGTGAACCAGTCGACTGCACAGCAACTTTCTGCTCATTTATATGCGGGGTGGTGGTGGTGGTGGTGGTGGGGGTGTAAAGATGTATAGAGAGATCAAACTAAGAATCAATTTACTAGAAACTAATGAATAATTTATGATATTGGTAATATTTTAATCCCATTAAAGTTAAGCTGTTGTTATTTCTAAAACAAGGCAATTAGAGGACAGTATGCAACACAGTGAAGCATAAGTTAACATAGAAAGGTACCGAAATAAAGACAGCTGACGCTATGAGACAGCCTATGCAGCAACACAGCCTATACTGTAGCTTCAAACATTATGTGCAGGGACAGCATTGCTTTGTTTATTGAGTTTAAATGTGTTTGAAACATATTCCACAATTTCTACACCATAACTATTGATCACTCACTTGTAAAGTTGTTGTTGTTGTGTTTTTGACACAACTTGAATATTAAGGAATAACAAAGGAACCTGCTGACCTCACAATGACCATGGTTAATGAATTTTCATTCTCTCTAAAACATGTTGTGTTAAAGAGAATTACATCTTTTATGTGGCACCATCACCGGTGCTTTAAAAAGTAGTAATGCTAGTGCCATGTAAAAAAGCAGCGGTGATGGTGCCATGTAAAAGCATCAAGTACACTCTGTAAAGTAGTTGGTATTAGGAAGGGCCTCACAGAGGCAAAGTGGCTGAATTCCTTTCTCGTGTTGGGCCTCATGGAAGCAATGACTAGGACCTTTGCAATTGTGTCATGCTTGAAAAGAAGACCTGTGAAGCCAAGCAAGACCACAGTTATGGCAGATATGGGTGGCACATAAATAGCACCGGTGTCGGTGGTACATAAAAGCACCCATTACACTCTCAGAGTGGTTAGCATTAGGAAGGGCATCCAGTTGTAGAAAACCATACTAAATCAGACTAAAGTCTGGTGCTGCCTTCCATCTTGCCAGCCCTGGTCAAACCATCCAACCCATGCCAGCATGGGACAATGGACATTAAATGATGATGATGATGATGTATATATACTGACCCATTATAGATAGATGCATATATATATATATATATATAATAGAAATATGTTACAAAAAGAAAATAGAAACTACACATGGAAATGTAAGGGGAAAGTAAGAAGAAAAATAAGCAAAAATGTACATTGGAAATCAAAAAAATTAAAGGCTTTTTATGAAAAGCAACGATAGATATATACAATTAGATAAACTGAGGTAGGAACAAAAGTAATAAAAGTCATTATTGTGAATTGTTAAAGAGATTCAAAAGCATACTGGTTTCGTAAAGTTACTAATCATTGCTTTGAATGCACACCGATTACTGAACGGTGTCAGGTCTATTAGTCCCTGAGTAAAAAGATTATGTATAAGGGAGGTAAGTAGTTCTGGATTTGGTGCAATTAGGGTAGATATAGATCTGTAATGTGAATGGTGTATGGGATGTATGGGGGTTAGTGGTATTAATTGAAGGGTTAGTAGTGTTCTGTATTATGTTATGTGTTCATATTTAGTTGTGGAAGATATTTATTGATGAAAGTTGCCTCTTTATTCATTCTTTGTTGTACTGAGGTGTTCTGTGAACATTGATAGAAGGGGGAAATTAGGAAATTTGGATTATATATATATATATATATATATATATATATATATATATATATATCCACCCCCACAACTGCACTTGAATAGGTGCATCTCTAGCTATATGTATTTATACACACACACATGAAGGGATGTGCAAGTGTTTCAATGATTTTGGAAAAAATGTCTTGCAATATTTCTCTTGGTTCTTTACTTTCTAGTTTCAAATTCTGCCATGGTTAAATTTGCTTTCATTCTTTCAGAGTTGATAAAATAAGACTTGATGAAGTAGTTGGGGCTGAGGAAATCAGCTCTCCTGACAGAATTGCTGATCTTGTGCCAAAATGTGAAACAGCAAGAACAAGAACCACCACCATCACCTTCCCATTTTAGAATGGGAAGGATACACAAGATAATTTCACTCTAGAAACACAGGATATAGGATCTAACGGTCACGCTTGGAATAACTATGATTCTAAATTTGCCTGTATAATCTGTTTTAATCTGGAACTGAACAGCAATGATGTCTACTGTTGACTAAAACAACTAAAGACTAAAATAAATGCTGACACATAACTGTGTTTATTTTTATGAATAAGGGAAGAGCAAACATTAATCAACAGGATTAAACAAATATTTGATGTCATGTAATTAGCCGTTACCAGGTCCAGAGGAAATTTTTGGATTTTGCTATAGCTTACCTTGATGACAGACTCATAAACAGTGAACCTAGGGGTCAGCATGCCGAGCCTGTTAAAAAGGTCTTCGAAAGGATAAAAGATTTATGGGTTTAAGCTCAGAAAGGAAAAGTGTGAATATTTTATGCCAAGAATAAAATATCTAGGGCAGATTACTGATGAAAATGGATGCAGACCAGACCCATCTAGGGTGAGTGCAATAAAAAATATGCCTCCCCCAACAAACATTACAATGTTACAAGCATTTTTGGGGCTTGCAAATTACTACCAGGTATACATACCAAATATGCACAATTTAAGAGCACCCCTGAATAACTTGTTAAAAAAAGACATAGAACTGGTCAGACAAATGCCAAAAAGCTTTTGAAGAAATTAAAAACATCTTAACATCGGAATTGTCGTTATCACATTTTGACCTGAATTTAGAAATGGTTGTGGCAGCAGATGCTAGTGAAAGTGATATTGGAACTGTGATTTTACACAAATATGAAGATGGTTTCTTGAAAGCAATAGCTCATGCTTTGCATTCATTATTGTTGAATGAAAAAAGTTAAAGTCAAACAGATAAAGAGGCATTAGTCATCATATTTGCAGTAAAAAAAATTCCATAAATTTATACATGGAAGAAGGTTCCGTCTGCAGACAGACCACCGCCCATTATTGTTGATCTATAGATCAAAAAAGGGTATCCCCACTCATACAGCCAACAGATTGCAGCACTGGGGAATGATCCTACTGAATTATGGAGTATTTGCCATTGAAAAAATTGGGACATGCAGATAGTTTGTCAAAGTTAATAGCAAAATACAGTGAACCACTAGGAGACTCAGTGACAGTGGCATTAAAAGCTGAAAATGAAATAAAAAATATATTGTGCAATGTTGTGAATTGCGTGTCACATTGTAGGAAATAAAAATTAAGGCAGAGATGGAAGAGTTTATCATAAAAATGAAAAAAATAGTGAGATCAGAAGAAATAAAATTTAAAAAATACGTGTGGCTGGATGTAACACTGTTTCAAATTTGTATTCGATATGTAATAATGTGCTTATGTATGCATAGAGGGTCATAATGCCTACCTCACTACAAGGTCAAATGTTAATGGAATTCAACACTGGACATCCAGGAATTTCTAGGATGAAGTCACAAGGAATTATGTTGACTGGCCAAAAATGGATCTTGATATTGAGAAGTGGGTAAAAACCTGCAGAGGTTGCGCTCTTGCAGCAAAGTCACCACCCATAAAATTTCAACCTTGGCCCATGGCCGATATTCCATGGTCTAGACTACACATAGACTTCGCAGGACCATTAACCCAATCATATTATCTAATAGTGGTACATAGCTTTACCAAATAGCCAGAAATGTGTAAATGTAGAAAACTGACATCCATGGTAACAGTGGAATTTCTACACAAACGTTTTGCTTGGTATGGTGTCCTAGATACCATAGTCTCCAATAATGGTACACAATTCATGGCGAATGAATTTAAGAATGTTTGCAAGATGTACTCAATTGAACATATCACTACTCCTCTGTATCACCCAAGATCAAACAGGCGAACGGAAAGGCTCTTGGAAGCATTTAAAAGAGCATTAAAGAAATCAAGAAATAAGCTAGTCAATGATGCAGCATTGACACAATACTTGAGGGTTTATACAGGCAAACACTAGACCCAAACACTTTTACAGGCAAATCACCTGCGAAACTAATGTTTGCTTGTAAAATAAAGTCAATTTTCGACAAACTGCTACCAGTAAGAAAAGAAAATAGGGAAAAAACTCAAAATATGACAAAGCATTTTAATATTGGTGACAAGGTCTTTTTTCAAGATATATGAATATGGAAAACAAGGTTGGGAAGACAGAGTAGTAACAAAAAAAATAGGCAAAATGACATATAAGAGGCAAAAAAAGGGAACACAAAAGATATTTAAACCAACTAAAAAATAGATATACGGAAAAAAAGGAAAGCGATACCCATGGAAGTGTTCTATGATACCTTTGATGTTCCAACACCATAAGAAATTGAACCTGGGCATAGCAGCACAAGAAAGAGGAAACAAACAGAACGGTTGGAAGTAATGCTTAAACAGAAGAAATATTAAACTTCCCTAGGAGGAAAATCTCAAAAAGGGAGATGTGATGAAAGAAGACTGTGTAAATAAAAATAAAATATTAACTTCCAATGGAAGTCAATCTCAAAGGAGGACATTATAAAGAGTAGCTTATTGGTTGAGACGACAGGTGAGTGGGAGTCGTTAAGAGAGTGTTTGGAGTCTCATGAAGTACGTTGTGTGAATACATTGATTTTAACTCTGCTGCGTTAAATTCTATATTCAACGTTTGTCTAGGATATAAAAGACAGCAACTGAATTCTGTGCTTGTTAAGGAAGACGTGGAGAGGAATGAGGGAGAGAAAGAGAAAAGAAGGAGTTTATAGAAAAGTGGCAGAAGAAGGTGAAAGAAGAAAGAAAGGCAGAAGAAGAAAAAGACAGAAAGCAAAATTAATGGAAGAAAAAGACGAAGAAGGGCAATGACATGAGAGGAAGTAGCAACAAGTGGGCGCAATAACAATGTGCAACCAGAGACACACCCAACACAAACATATAACAACAATCAGCCAGACATAGCAGCAGTAGTCATGACACTTATCACTGGGCCAAATTAGTAAAAGTGCAACTGTTAGGCTGCACATGTCCTTAGTGCAGTGACTATCCACTGCCTGGCACGTGCACCTCACTCACCCAACAACTTTAGCAGTTCAGACAGATCATGTCAAAGTATTTTTCCTTTAACAGTTCTAATCTGATTCAGGTCAAGTTAAATAATAATAATAATAATAATAATAATAATAATAATAATAATAATAATAATAATAATAATAATAATCATAATAATAATCATAATAATAATCATAATAATAATAATAACAAGTACGGACTTGACAGAGCACAAACCTGAAGGCATCGTCGAAAACAAAAATGCAAAGATGCTATGGGATTTTATGATTCAGTGCGAACATGAGATTGAGAATAGGAAGCTGGACATAGTCTTAATTGAGAAAGAAAACAAACTATGCTGGATCATAGACATAGCATGCCCAGCTGAGAACAAGGTATGCGATAAGGAAGAAAGAAAAGTCGATAGATATGACAGGTTAGCTTGGGAAGTTAAGCAGTTCTAGTCGATGAAAAAGGTAGCAGTAGTACCAGTAATTGTTGGAACAGTGAGTAAAAATCTCGATAAGTACGTGGAACAAATAGGGGCTGCAATAAGGGTGGAGCACTTGCAGAAAACAGCACTGCTTGGAACCGCTCGAATACTCCGGATGGTGCCCGAAAAATAAGAGGTGTTACTTAGTTCACTGGTAGTGAACAGCTGACACCGTAGTACATCTCCAGGGTTAGAAGCTGTGCAAAGGCGATGATAATGATAATAATAATAATAATAATAATAATAATAATAATAATAATAATTTCTTTTATTTGCCACCAGAGTGAAGGATGAGGGGTACAATACAAAGACAGACATAAAGTGTGGGGGTTTACATATAATGGAATTATTAAAAAGAAAAAGAATGAAGTTAGGAAGGAGTATACATGGTATATATTAAAAGAAGTGAAGAGTACATAGTATACAGCAATATGTAAAAAAAAAATTGTGATGGGGGGGGGGGTCCTCCTGATACAGGAAGACTTCCAGGGGATGATTGAGAAACTCCATCATCCCAGATCACCCTCAGTACTATGGACAAATACCTTTTGCAACTCCTTTCCTCTGACTCACAGGTCTACACTGAGAGTGGTACTGTCCCCTCATGCCATTTTTGCAATTTTCAATGGCAGACCATCTAAACCTAGTGATCTGTGACTTGTGCAATCACTCATGGCCTCTTGTATTTCAGTGGCTATTATTGGCTTTTCGCAGAAGCTTGCATTAAATTCACTCAAGTACAGCACCTCCTTCTCCACCCCCACTTTCCTTTTTCAAGTGAGACTTGAAAATTCAACGAGGGCTTTACCAAAGTGGAATGTCTCTGTCCTCAATCCTTTCAGCCTCATCCAATAGACAACCTCTTTTGCCACAGCAACCAGGCAAAGAAAAACTGCCTTTCCTGTCCAGGTGGTAGGGCAATCATCACCATGGACCCATCGACAGAAGCATCTGTCCCACATGCAACAGCAGCTGTTCAATATAACTGCACAAGTCAGCAATTACTGGACACTGAACAAATGCATGCAGAATGGTGTTGTCACTCTGCACGCACCTTGGACAAGCTTGTCTGAGAACACATCCGTGCCTGTAGAGTTCATCTCGAACCAGTAGCGCCCCCCCCCCCCGCCCTCCAGTAGCACTACCAACCCAAAGACACCTGGAAATTATCCATAATAATCCCTGATTGAAAAGTACTCTGGAACAGACTCGTCAGTTCATCTGTCAACACCCAGAGTCTCCCCCAGGATGTCACACTTTCCAACTAATAATCCTCTATAAATAGCTTAAGTGGAACATCCACCAATCCTATTGCTTGACCAGTAGAGGACAGTGAGTGCCTGACGACATTCTAAGTGCCAGGCACCCAGTCTTGGTCTATTCTTCACCCAGGACTGCAGCTCCGTTAAAGAGACAAGTTGCAGAAATACATGCCTCACAAACGGAGCCCACACACGTTCCCCTTCTAGAAATTGTTGCAGGTGGCTCGACTTGAGCGCATGTCTAAGCATCAAAAGCCACTGTATGTGTAAGCTGCCACTCAGAGGGAGCTGACAGCAGATTAACTGTCTGACTTTGGCCAAAATCTTAAACTCTGTTTGGCAGAGTTATGGGCCAAAAATTCCCTAGTATGTCCCCACTGTTGGTATCCTTCTTCAGCAGTGTCACCACACCCCGACTAACAGCACTGGGAATTCTTCCATTCTGTTGCCAGTTGCGGTAAACGTCTGCCAAGAGGTCACCAAATAAATCTGGCATAAATATACAGAATTCATAGGGCAGACCATCTAAACCTAGCGATTTGTGACTTGTGTAAATAGCTCATCACTTCTCGTATTTCAGTGGCTGTTATCGGCTTTTCACAGAACCTCGCATTAGCTGCTGAGGGCCATAGCAGGCCATCTAGGTACGAATTAAAGCCTGCTACCATTGTTTACTCATCGCCCCCTCCAAACAACAACTGTGTGAAGTGCTGCTGAAAAGCCACACACATCTGGCCAGAACCATGTAGCACACGCCTGTCCCGACCCATCAAAGATCTAATTATCGTTTTGTTGCCACGTCGCATCTCCACCATTCGAGCCCAGTGGACAGCTTTAGTTCTTTCGTGTTTTTAGTGCATGGACCTTAGCTCTGACAAAGCAACCTTTGTGTTTTGCCTCAAAGAAATGGTCAAGGGCCATTCTCGCTGCTAACACGTCAGTTGCAGTGCCTTTACTAATTGTCTCTTCTAGTTGGCTAACTAGTTCTCCTTCTAATCTGTTTCTTTCTATTATTAACTCTTTGTTAATCTCGATCGATTCTGCTCTAATCGCCCTCTTCAGGGCTATCCACCACTGGTTGCTAACAATTGCCCCTGTCAACTGCCATTTAACTAGTTCGCTAAGCCGGTCCCTGTAGTCTTTTCATTGTGTTATTATTGCTGCAGATGCTGTTGTTTTTGGTGGTGGTGGTGGTGGTGGTGGTAGTGGTGGTGGTGTTTTCCACACAGTTATTGCTGTTGTTCTTTTCAATCTTGTTGTTCATATTAATTTTTCTGTTTTCGACCTTATTCATATTGTTGTTGATACAGTTGCTGTTATTGTTGTTGTCTCTGCTGTTTGTGATGGTGCTGCTGCTGCTGTTCACATTGTTGCTGCTGTTGTAGTCATCGTCGTCATTATCGTTGCTGCTGCTACTTTTTGCACTTGTTACTGTTGTCATAGCGACAAGAGGAAATTATATTTCTCTTTGGAAAGAGATGGATTCCACCTTCGTCTGTTTTTGGAGTTTCTACAGAACGCTGCTCTTGGTTGATTATTTCTATTTTTTCGTAATCCGACATTTTTTAAAATTGGAAAAATGAACAAAATCCTGTCTTCACAAAAAAATGCAAAAATGCAAAACAATTATTAAACCCCCCAAAGGTGGGTGCAATTCCAAAATGTTACCACCATGATCCAGACAATACTTCAATAAAACTTTGAATGAAGGGGCTGCAACCAGCCAAAATACTTGATTAAGCACTTGCAAGTTATGGAGTTCCAACTTGCATGACTTCTCAGGCTGGCGGCAATAATAATAATAATAATAATTATAATAATAATAATAATAATAATAATAATAATAATAATAATAATAATAATAAGACACAGAAACAATCAGAGACCAAAGAGCAATGATAGTAACAAAGCCACTGCAACAACAAAAAATAGTCAAAGAGAACAACAGCTTACAACAGTGCTACCACCACGACCACCACCACCACCACGACCACCACCACGACGATGACGACGACCACCACCACCAATACAAGCAAATCATAATAATATTAATGATAACCCGGTGTATGGCATCAAACTGCATCCAGTTGTGGCATCACAATGTAAGAAGAACAAGGTGACCCTTAACCACAACTACCTTCAAATCAGCATTTGGCAAAGTGTGGTACCTGTAAGCCCATCCCAAGACCTAGAAATACCAGGTTGGCGTCTGGTGGGGTTAAACCTGTCTCATGGGAGGAGGGGTCCCTCAAGAGAAGGTGACTCAATAAAAACACTGATGGTTGTGCCACTCAGCACCAAAATTCTCAGGAGTGAAAATGTCAAATACAAAGATTGAACAAGACTGGCGCTAAAAACAGTGTAGATGGGGGTATGTGTGGATTCTTGGAGCCTTGGCTAGCAACCCACCTGGTGATGGTGTCACGATAAAAATATTGGTGATTGCACAAACTTATAAATGCTACCTCTAAATGAGGGATGTCAAAATTAAATAATAACCACAATTGCACTAACGAGACTGGAACAGTGAAGGTATTACGCATGGCAGAAAGTTGTAAACTGTCAGAGAAAATGGTGGAATTTGGTAGAACTACAAGTGTGGGTGTGTAACAATTTACTGGCAGATGTAAGAGTGTGAATATATATGTGTAAGAAATGGATCATGTAAGTGTGAGAGAAAGGGAGAGTGTGTATATGTGAGTGTGTGAGTGTATGTGTGTGTGTGAGTATGTGTGTGTATGTCTGTGTGTGCATGTGTGTGCATGCACACACATGTATGTGATACTGTGTTTGTCTGTGCATGCATGCAAACAAGGTAGTGTTCTTTCGTATTGTTTTTGGTTTTGTGTAGTGTGAGTATAGACTCACTTTCAGTCTGAGTCCAACTCAAACAATCTCACTGTGGTTAGGTTGGAGACAGACTGTTACAGTAATTACTAAATCACAGACTTATCCTCCTAAAATTCTGTGATCCTTAGATTTCCAAATGGCCTAAAATGACAGAAGAGTTGAAAGATATCCTGTAAAACTTATGTGTTTATAGAATTTACAACATGAACGAGAAACTGTTTCTGGTACTTGTAAAGCAAAGTTTAACTTGCCACAGATATCTTTAAAATGCAATTCTGAAGTAAGGAATAGAAGAAAACAGAGAAATTGAATGAGACAAAAATAAAAAGGAGAAACCATATATTTTAGCAAAGAAACAGTAGTGTTAATGGACGAGATCTTAAATTGAAGGCATGAAGCTCTTAGGAAACGCACAGGATTTAATGAGACGACAAGGGATGAGTGGCCGTAACATTTTAGAAAAAGGCTTGGCACTGTAAATAAGGAAATATGGGGTGAATCTTTAAACACTTTGTAGCTTGAGCCACTTAGAAAATTTATAAAGCTTACAATGGGAGGAAATCAATGAAACATTCTTACCCTCACAGATATTGTGAATCTGTTATTTATGATATACACCTGCAAAATACATCTGCTACCAGTAATATTCACCAGTAATACTCCAGTTGAAAGAATGAGTGGCTTATTTCAGGTATTTTTTTTCTAATTCTTGGAACATTTTAATATTCTGATGATTTGTTGCAATTATGTAGAGAGATTGCTAATGGTTGGCAATGTTCCTGTTCATTGTAATGTAAGATGGCAAAAGTGTAATGGCACTACTTACCTTCTGACACATCTTCAGAGATTCATTTTATGAGCAGAGAATAATTGCAGCCTGAAAGTTGTTTAGGAATTCTTTAGAAGAAGGAATGGCTGCATTGGATGAAGAAAATGCTGAAGCTATGAGGGGTGGAACTAGGATAATTCAGAATATATGATCTTACAATATTAAATCTGCACTTGCCAACTTGCCAAGAAGAATAAGACTTTGGTAAAAATTTGGAAGAACTTGTCTAACTTGTCTAACCTGGTTTGGATTTTAATCCTTAAATAGCAGACATCATCAATAGATGTTATGAACATTTTACATGGATATGGAACAAAGGAAAGTGAATATTTCATAACACTTTTTAATAATGAGATTGCTAATTTTATTGTGCAATCATAATAGTCTTTGTACTTATTTAAAGCGAAAATAAGTATAAAAATTATTCTTCAGAAAAACAGATTCTTTTGTGTTTTGCCCATTTGGCACTTGCATTCATACAACTCTTTTAACCATCATTTAACCATTTAGCATTTAAACCATCAATACCCAGCCCAAATATTCTATCAATTTTATGTTCAAACCAGCCAGATTTGGCCTCTCACATGCATCCTACAATGTCATTCTAAAAGTAAACTATGACATCATTAATATCTTGAAGCTACAAGAGAATGCATAATTAATTCAAAACAATGTAAATAAGCAATACTTTTGACAGAAAGTAACCTTGTACTTCCTCTACAGCAAGACACCTATTTCTGTCTCACTATAACCTTTTCATTATCCAACATAAGATCACCTCCTCCCCTCTTGAAATTTTTCGTCTTGCAAGTACTTCGTGACCCAGTCAGTGCAGGTGCGACTTCAAAGCACCCAGTCCACACTGTAAAGTGGTTGGTGTTAGGAAGCTATAATGTAGTATGTAAATGCCAGGTAATAACACCACATTCCCACCAGGCTAGAGTCTACGCTGGCAGCACTGTTGATTTCAAGTGTCACCACCAGACACACATGAACACATTTCCAAAACAAGCCTCTAGATTCTCTACCTTCCTAGCTACGTACATACACAACTTCAAGTCCAGGAATATACGCTATACCATAACCTGGTCCATTGTTTGCAAGGCATCCCAATACAATACTAACTGTCACGTTTATAAATTGTGTTCTAGGGAGTCACTTGCTGTCCTTCCCCACCATAACTCTTCATTACTCAATAGGTCATCTGACATAATCTTTTCATGTAAGCATAAATTCTATTCCACTTTTGCCCATTACACAATGTTCCTCTAATTTCTCCTAATTATGATTAAGCCCTAACTTATCATCTAGTCATGCTTATGACATATTCTTTCTCTTTCTCTCTGTTTTCCTTGTACCTTTCTCCATATCTCAACATATCTTCCTCCTCAGCTACCCTACCCTTATTCCTTGTATTCTTTCCTTAATCCTTTCTGTCTTTCTCTATAACCAGTCTATTGCTATTCAATTCTCCCCTGATTAATGCTCTCCTCCTCCCTCTCCCCATGTTGTATCTTTGCTTGCTCTTCCTCTACTTCTCTACTCCCTACTAAGCCACTTACACCCTCCACCCCCTAACCTTTTACTCCTTCCTTTCTCTTCTCCCCTTCAGCCTTTAACTCTCTCACACTGCTACCTGTACTGCTATTCTCAATTCTGTCTCCTGGTGAAGGAAGTGGGTCTTATGAAAATAGATCTACACAGTCATTTACTGGTTGCATATCCATAACATTTTGCACATTCCAGCTGCTAATTATGAACATTACAGATTTTGAGCTATCAAGTTAAAAACTATGCATTTTCTCTTTAGTATTCTGTATTTTCTAAGCTCTATGTATATTATTTGCCTATATATATATATATATATATATATATATATATATATATATATAGATAGATAGTCATCATCATCATCATCATTATATATATATCTTCTCAATATGATATGCTTGAGAAGACATGTTGAGTCAGGTGAAATCGAAATTGTAGTCATGGCTAGCAGCCGCCTGACTGGCTCCCCATACTAGTGGCATGTAAAAAGCACCATCAGAACATGGTCAATGCCAGTGCTCTCTAACTGACTCCCATGCTAGTGGTACATAAAAAGCACCCACTACACTCTCGGAGTGGTTGGCGTTAGGAAGGGCATCCAGCTGTAGAAACACTGCCAGATCAGACTGGAGCCTGGTGCAGCCTCCTGGCTTCCCAGACCCCAGTCGAACCATCCAACCCATGCCAGCATGGAAAGCAGATGCTAAACAATAACAATGACATACATAAACATATAGATCGTTGCCAGGGCCGCTGACTGGCTCCCGTGCCAGTAGCATGTAAAAAGCACCATTTGAGTGTGATCGTTGTCAACGTCACCTTACTGGCACATGTGCCAGTGATACATGAAAAACAACATTCGAGCGTGGTTGTTGCCAGTGCCACTGGACTGGCTCCCATGCAGGTAGCATGTAAAAAACACCTTTTGAGAGTGGTCGTTGCCAGTACTGCCTGACTGGCCCTTGTGCTAGTGGCATGTAAAAGGACCCACTACACCCTCGGAGTGGTTAGCCTTAGGAAGGGCATCCAGCTGTAGAAACTTTTGTCAGATCAGACTGGAGCCTGGTGTAGCCTTCTGGCTCGCCAGTCCTCAGTCAAACCATCTAACCCATGCCAGCATGGAAAGCGGACGTTAAACGACGATAATGATGATATATATAATTATTTTAAATGTGTAGTAAATAAACAAATGAACGTATACTAAATACACAGGTGAAGAGAAAGCCCAGAAGGTTACTGACCCCTCATCAGTTATCGTCCATTTCAGCCAAGATTGCTTCCAGTCTGGAGGCAGTGGCAAGAAATTTGCTGGGAATGGGAACAAAAATAAAATGAGACGGGCTCAAGACGAGACTGTTAGTGGATGGACAAGGGACAAAACGATAAACAGAATAAAGGCTTAGGGCCAAATGAAGACAATAATAATAAAAAAAAATAATAATACATATACAACAAAAAAAAAACCTTGGGGCTGCAAGATAGACAAAAGTGGGTAATGCAAGTGTATATATATATGCTTGTACACAATTGTTTATCTTATGAATATATTTAGCTATATGTATTTATATATATATATATATATATATATATATATATATATAGAGAGAGAGAGATAGATAGATATATTTAAAATTATAATACAGGGTATCAAGAGATACCACCACGCTGAAAAAATAGCAGTCAAATCCTGACTCCAAAACCACAATAAATTTTGGTCTTCGTCTTCGCTAATCGTGCCTTGCGGACATTTATTGTGGTTTTGGAGTCAGGATTTGACTGCTATTTTTTCAGCGTGGTGGTATCCCTTGATACCCTGTATTATAATTTTAAATAATTATTACCTTTGATGGGTTTTATTCCCATGCTGACCACTTGATAAGATCAATATTTTAAATACCGATCTTATCCTTATTTATTTATATATATATAGATATATATAGATAGATAGATACATATATATGTGTGTGTGTATGTGTACATGTGTGTATATATATGTGTATCTGTGTATATATATATATATATATAACTCATGTCGCCATGGAAAACGTTAAATGATGATGATGTATGTATATAAGTTTACACATGTCTATCACATTGTGACATATAAGAGCACATGTCACTCAGACTGTCAAGATAGTGTATCAACACACTTTTTGGGGCTTTTTTGTTTGTGGTCTGATGGAGCAGATAAGGGCACTTGACTGATGCACTTTGACTCAAGCAGTCCCACCAAGAGCAGAGAACTGTGCTTTATCAATGTCACATGACTACTTACATAAGAACAATTAAGTACAGGTTAATAAACTTTAGTTAGAAAACAAAACAGAATTTTTAATCAATTATTATAACTAGTGTTGTCAAGGGAGGAAATGTCTTTTGTGTTAATGACAGTTTTTTGTGGAGAGGGACAAAGGAATGGAACAGTAGACCTTAAATTCATTTATGGTTAAATGGAATGGGGGAGTAAGTGTAATATCTAATAAGAATGGAGACAACTCAGGACATGTTTGGGTCTTATTTGATCCCTTCAATCTGACTTATATTGAAACCAATAAGGGAACCTCTTCAGTTACATGACCAGCTAGAAATAACAGCCAATTTCCCCCTCAAGTCACAGATTACTTCTTTAAAAAGTAAGTGGCTTCTTAGATAATTTAGTCTTGTTTATAAAAAAAAAATAGGAGAGATGTTCACAGTTGGAATGACAAGGAGCTAATTGATTTAATTTTGGTTTGTATTAGTAACCTTCAATTTATGGGAAGAGATCAATTGATTAAATTGACCTCAGAAGGTGACTAGAATTTGAAAGGCATAGTGAAACCCAGCTCTGCTAAGACTGAGAAAGGTGATGAAGTGTAGAAGCGGTAGAGCACCTAACTAAACGATGTGCACTAATCAGTTGCATAACTTCCTGGCAGTCTGACTATTTCCTTCATCCTTTCAAGATCCATAAGTACCAGTTATACAGGTCACATTCTAAGAACGCTTATATCATGAACTACAAATGGTAGCATTATTGAACTGGTGTCGTTTAAAAGCTAAAAGGTGTCAAGTTTTCTTCTGCAAATTTAATTTTAATTTAATTAATCAAATTTAATCTAATTTTGGTTTCTGTCTCTTTTCAGATCCAGTAATGTCATTCACAAAACAAGAGAAATCATTTTGCATCCTAGAAAAGGCTAAAACTGAATCATGGACACATGTTCAAAGCAAATTTCATCCAACGTTCACCAAGCAGGCATCAGACAGACATTCCATTTTGAATTGGCACGCAAAATTTAAGGAGGAGGGGTGTTTGTGCCTGACAAAGAGAACAGGGCGCCCTGTGCAAAATTCATGGTGAATAGGTCTATCAGAGTCCTTCAACTGTTGAACCAATTGCAGCTTGTATGGTGTAAACTGCAGCCGTCTCCTTCAGATGCACCAAACAGTTGTTGATGGGAGCTGGAGTTCTCAACTGGTTATTCTGACTGATTTCTGGGGGCTGTGCCGGAAAGGCTTGCCAAACTTGTTCAACCATATCATTTGAAGTTGAGGGGCGTCCTGTTCTCTTTGCCAGGCACAAACACCCCACCTCCTTAAATTTTGCATGCCAATTCAAAATAGAACATTTGTCTGGTGCCTGCTTGGTAAACATTGAATGAAATTTGCATTGAACACATGTCCATGATTCAAACACCCCTCCTTTTCTAGGATGCAAAATGACTTTTCTTGTTTTGTGAATGACATTACTGGATCTGAAAAGAGACAAAATTAAATCAAAATTAAATTAACAGAAGAAAACTTGATACTTTTAGCTTTTAAATGGTACCAGTTCAGTCATGCTAGCATGAAAGAAGAGTTCTTGGAATGTGACATAGACTTTTGAAACACCCTGTGTATTGGAGCATAAGCTTGTTGCCTTGGTTATGTGCATCTTACTCAATTATATTGCTGTTGTTGTTTGTATTTAACTCCTGCACAACCTGTTTGAGCAAAAACATTCCAGTTATGGTCATGTTGTTTAACCCTAGGTCAACCTATTTGATCTAAATTGTTGCAACCATATTGATCCGTCTTGTTAGACATGGTCTGATCAGACAAATGTCACCTTCCTTTTATTTGACATTGCAGAGTTTGATTTGAGGGAAACACAGCTGTTCTTTCTAACATGTCACCTGACAGTGTAAAGGCTTTCTTGATAGTGTCTCAACAATGTTGTTGCTGTTGTTGTTCTTAGCACTGGGTCACATCTCATTCAATAGACTTATGATCAAAGTCATTCTAGCTAGTGTTCATTCTATTTAGGTTTTTTTTCCAGGCCTCGTCTACCAATGACTACACTTACCAAATGTACCTTTTACCTGTTGTCGTTGGTCTTCAGCTCAATCCTGACTGAACAGATCTTTGGTCAAAATCTCTTCCAGCCATGACCACATCTTTTTTTTAATATCAGTTTAATCTGGCCCTCCTGCCAGTGGCACGTAAAAGCACCCACGACACTCTCGGAGTGGTTGGCATTAGGAAGGGCATCCAGCTGTAGAAACACTGCCAGATGCAGCCATCTGGTTCACCAGTCCTCAGTCAAATCGTCCAACCCATGCTAGCATGGAAAGCGGACGTTAAACGATGCTGATGATAAACACTGTTCAATATATAATCTCAACGTTTAGAAAGAGTTTGCTGCTATTTCTAGCATGTTATTCAACCACATAGAGGTTCACTCATTAACCATCTGCATTATCATTATTTACAGCTGTTCAGCCCAGTGAGTTTGTTGACCTCGTTATATCTGGTCTGATTAGGTGATGGAGATAAACACTTCACTGACACACATTAATCAAAGCTGTCTTATCATTGTCAATAAAGAATCTTAAAACAAGGGGCAGAAGGACCATAATGTCAGCTGCAAATGGTGGTGGTGGTGGTGGTGGTGGTGGTGGTTGTGGTGGTGATGCATCAGGGCTGACAAAAATAATGAATCTCTCACCATTTTACAAATTTATATGTATGCCATTTATATTAAATGTTTTAATCACAAATATAATGAAAATATCTTGTATATGTAGTTATCATTTAAGATCTATTTTCCATGCTGGCATGGGTTGGACAGAAGCTGGCAAGCTGAAGGGCTGCACCAGACTCCAGTTGTCTGTTTTGGCATGGTTTCTATGGCTGGTGGACACCCTTCCTAACAACAAGTATTTTACAGAGTGTACTGGGTGCTTTTTATGTAGCACCAACAATAAACTCTATAGAGTTTGTCAAAGATTTGTTAAATTAAGAGAAATTTCAATGTTTATATCTGATAGGGAAGGGTTTTGATAGGAAGAGCAAAGGGCTCGTCAGGGGGCTGTTCAATTTACGTGGAAGAGAAAGGAGTGTGTAAGGTAGGGAGAGATGGAAGTGGAGGGAGAGAGAGAGAGAGAGAGAGAGAGAGAGAGAGAGAGAGAGAGAGAGAGAGAGAGAGAGAGAAGGAGAGAGAGAGTGTAATCTGACTGGGTTGGGGGTTATGAGGGAAGAATTGTACTGACGGAATTATAGTTTAGAAGGTGGAAGTTTTAAAGGAATGAATAGGTTGTAAAGGTAATAATTAACGAAGCACTGAATTAAGAAGAATTCTTGGGATTCTTGGAGCTGATGGATCAATATTTATGAAAGAACTTAATCAAGGATAACATTGTTAATGATTATTAAGCAATGAAATAATTAAATCAGAAATGATGTTGTTAATTAGGTGTAGAGGTTGATGGGAGGATCTCAGTTTAATGAATGGGAAAACAAAACTTATGAAGAATTTAGGATGAGATTACATTTTTAGTTGTTTTAGTAGAAAGAAATGACGGGAAGGTGTGCAAGCATTTAACCTACAACTCAGTTGAGCATCTAAGAAACTGATTCTGTGAATATAATTCTACTGACCCCCACAAATTAAAATACCTGTGTACAATTCTTTAGACAAGACTCCCCAACATATTTTTCACAAACATTTTCTTATCTAGATAACCGCCTCCGCATACACTCCTTCCTTTCTATAATGGTATTAACCATTCAGTCAACCGCCATAGGTAGTGACTGAACTGGCCAAAAATGAGCCCTTCCTATCCAACAAACTTTCTCCTCATATGCAGACTCTTTGACAAATTCTATTGAGAAGACATCACGTCATTTTTTTCAAAATCTATATACATACATATATACACCCCTCCAATACATACATATGTTGTGTGTGTGTGTGTGTGTGTGTACAACATAGAAACCTGTTTCTGCCTTCATTCTTCATCACTCTCTCTCCCTCCTTCTCTTGCTCTTACCTCTGGCTGGGTAACCATGCATCTCCTTTACAGCAACACACCTCTTTCTTGTTAACTCTCTCTCTCTCTCCCTCTCTCTAGATAACCATGTACCTCCTCTTTAGCAAGACGTCTGTTTCTGTCTCTCTGTCACACTCTAACCTTTCATCATCTGACACAAGATCACCTCCTCCAATGCTCCCTTCCTTCTCAAAGATTCCTTGCCGGTCCAGGTGCCACTTAAAAAGCATTCAGTCCACACTATAAAGTGGTTGACATTTGGAAGGGCATCCAACTGTAAATACCACACCAAAACTGACCTCGCTTGTGTGAGTGCCACATAAAAAACACTCAGCCCAGAGTGAGCTTAGATGAGATGCATATTTCTGGTAAGGCAGCTGCAGGAGAAATACCTAGCCAAAGATAAACCTCTGTACCTGGCTTTTGTTGACTTGGAGAAAGCCTTTAACAGGGTGCCCTGATCCCTTATCTGGTGATCAATGCAGAAACTGGGGATAGACAAGTGGCTAATAAGAGCTGTACAAGCCCTGTACAGGAATGCTGTCAGTAAGGTGAGGGTTGACAATGAGTATAGTGAAGAATTCCGAGTAGAAGTAGGGGTCCACCAAGGATCAGTACTCAGCCCCCTCTCATTTATTATAGTCCTCCAGGCAATAACGGAGGAATTCTAGACACGCTGCCCCTGGGAGCTCCTCTATGCTGATGACCTTGCTCTAATAGCCGAGTCATTACCAGAACTGGAGACGAAGTTTAGGGTGTGGATGCAAGGTCTAAAATTGAAGAGCCTTAGGGTTAACCTAGCAAAAACCAAAGTCTTAGTAAGTAGGAAGGCTGTCAAATCACACACCCCTTCAGGTAGATGGCCCTGCTCAGTCTGTAGAAAAGACGTGGGTAGATGTACCCGGTGTAAGCTATGGACACATAAAAGATGCAGCAATATCAAAGGAAGGTTAACCGGGAAGATAATTTTTGTGTGTGGCAGATGCACAGGTTCAATAAACACTGAAGATGTACAGAAAACTAATTCCATCACATGCCAGGGGAGAAACTAGAAGTAGTTGATAGCTTCTGTTACCTAGGCGACCAAGTCTGTAGTGGGGTGGGGTTGCACTGAGAGTGTAGCGACTAGAGTAAGAATAGCCTGGACAAAGTTCAGGGAATTCCTACCTCTGCTAGCAACTGAGGGTCTCTTGCTCAGGATGAACGGTAGACTGTATGATGCATGGGTGTGAACTGCCATGCTACACTGCTATGAACACTGAGGACATGCATAGGCTGGAAAGAAATGATGCTAGAATGATCCGCTGGATGTGTAATGTCAGAGTGTAAGTGCCCCGAGAGAAAAGTTGGGCATAAGAAGCATCAAATATGGTGTGCAAGAGAAACGACTGCACTGGTATGGTCATGTGTTACATATGGATGAGGACAGCTGTGTGAGGAAGTGCCACTCCCTAACTGTAGAAAGAAATTGTGGAAGAAGTAGACTCAGAAAGACATGGGATGAGGTGGTGTAGCATGACCTTAGAACTTTGGGCCTCACAGAGGCAATAACAGGAGACCAGGACCTTTGGAGATATAGGGGTTGGACAAAATAATGGAAACACCTTTAAATTTCAAACAAATTTATTTTAATTTGGGGTAGGACTGCCTTTGGCAGTAATTACAGCTTGAATTCTATGAGGTATGAATTCGTACAAAGTTTAAATTGTTTCCAAAGGAATTTTCGTCCATTTTTCAGCTAAAACAGTCTCCAATTCTTGTAGTGATGATGGTGGAGGATATCGATTCCTTACTTCTTTTTCTAAAATGCACCATAAATAAGAATAGTCTGGGCAAAGTTCAGAAAGCTCCTACTTCTACTGGTGACAAAGGGCCTCTCGCTCAGAGTGAAAGGTAAATTGTATGATGCATGAGTGCAAACTGCCAAGCTACATGGCAGTGAAACATGGGCCGTGAGTGCTGAAGACATGCACAGGCTTGAAAGAAATGATGCTGGTATGATCCACTGGATGTGTAATGTCAGTGTGTGTGTACGACAGAGTGTAAGCGCCCTGAGAGAAAAGTTGGAGCTATAAGAATTGGATGAGATATGATGGCTCGGCCATCTCTCCCCAGTTCTTATATTAATCATTGAAATCCAGAAAAACAACAACACGAAGGATAACGGTAACAACAGATCGATAATTTATTCTAGGTTGGTGTAGAGCCGTTTCGTTCCTGGGTGAACATGCATGCCGCTAGAATACCAAGGGAGCTTCGACCACACGTCGGTATCGAGTTGAGAGATACGTGTTGTCACCACCGCTGCTAGAGAGAGAAGAGATCAAATGCTATCTCTCTCTCTCCACCTGTTGCCTTGCGCATGCGTGCTCGGGTACTTCCGCTGACGGCAAGTCCCTTGCACATGCGCAATGGCACTTCCCAAGATGGTGGCCAATGGCAGCCACATGTGCCACTACAATGTCTCCCCCTGAGTGCATAGCACAAAACAAGGAAAGATTGTAGAGGGCGCGGAAACAAGATGGCCGCCGAACCCAGAAAACATGGCTAAAATTATACAATGAAAAAACAAAAATTGTTTTGTTAAAACAAAGAATGACAAGCTCGATAAATTTGCAGAACAATGCTGTGTCGGATGCAACAATGGAAGCAAAACTTTTGCATCCGACAAGATGTCAGTTAGAAAAAAGTTCTGTTCAACATGAAAAGTTCAGCCAGACCTAGAGATAAAGTGTCTGTGTGAAAGAAAGTTGCAACGAAGGTGTTGGCGTGAGCAAATGTGTATGCAAAGGTTGGAACAATATGTAATGTGTACATATTTTCTTTTAGCACGTTACTGTGCACAGAAATGGAAGAAAAACAATGTTTGTTTGTACAGAGAAATGAAATGCCGGCGGCACAAAAATGTCAAATGTATATTGTTTTGGAAAGTTTCTTTGGCGAATGCACTGTCCGGCCAGATCTAGTGACATAAGGGTCACTTGAGTTTTGTCGCAACGACGAAGGTGGAGTGGTTTCTGGTGTGTGTGTTTGTGATGGTATTGATGTTGGTGTATGCATTGGTAAAGATGTTGACAGTGGTGTGTGTGGTGGTAATGATGTTGACAGTGGTGTGTGCGGTGTTTGAAAAACGGGCACGTCGTCCACGGAAGTTGAGGGTTTGTCAAGGTACGCTTTTTCAGACGGTCGACAGACACAATCTCTGTACGACCATTAGTGTCGACCTTGAAGAACTTTGGAGTGCGAGAAAGCACACGAAAGGGTGCGGGTTGGGCGAGGCGCGTAAGGCAGCCTTAAGTTGCCTATGAAATCGCTCAACCATCCCATTAGAAGCGGGATGGTAGCTGGTGGTGCGTATACGATGCCTTCGATGAAGGGAGTGGAAGATAGGCAAATTTACAATTGTTGAACCTTTGGCGAAGTTAAATCTAACGTCGACAAACGAGGTTGGTCCTGCGAAATAACAAGTAAATCAATTGTTGCTGGAGAGGAACTAGAACTGACAGGGAGTCTCGTGAGAGCATCAACAAGGATGTTCTGCTTCCCTGGCAAATGACTGTGAAATATAGTCCAGGTGACTGAAAGCACGAGGAGAGAGTTTGTCTGTTTTAGAAAACAGTGTGCACATTATATGCGCAGGATCGCTGAAAAAGTTGCAATAAATGGTGGAATCTGGTGATAAGCGCGAACTAGATCAATCTTAGAAAAGGTAGTGGAACCATGTGTGCATGGGAGAGAGAGAGAGAGAAAAAAATGTTCGTAAAAACAAAAACCAATGGTGTTTGCTTTTGCTTTTTTTTCTGTTTGTGTGAGTGTGACATATAAACACAATAATAGGCAGGCCGTCATGTAAACAAAGTGTATGTGTATACAAACATGGATGCATGTGTGTGCAAGTAATACAGGGCATAGAAAAGAGTCTATAAGGGCGTTAGAAGAAAGTCCAGACACAAGGATAGTAAATACCAGTTCGTAGTTAAGGTGCTGTAACAAGAAGTCGAGGCTGCGTAACAGAGCCAGAGGAGAGGCACATGTTGTGAGAGGTTGTGGCTTCAATGCTGCTGCCAGTTACTTGGTACAGGAGTTCTCGCAGCTTGTATTCACTGTTAACCATGGTGAAATAATTCACAAACAGTGTTGAGATAGAACCTGTGCGAGTGCTGTTG
This sequence comes from Octopus bimaculoides, assembly GCF_046866305.1. NCBI lineage: Eukaryota > Metazoa > Mollusca > Cephalopoda > Octopoda > Octopodidae > Octopus > Octopus bimaculoides. The sequence goes on along the minus strand of NC_142929.1, from coordinate 194,135,707 downwards.
GTTGCTGTGTACGTAGCAAGAAGTTGGTGTTGACCCTAAGAAGCTGGAGGTGATGAAGATGGAGGTCGTCGCTGGAACTGGCTGTGTGCTCTGTGGCCAGCGGCTAGACCTCAGAAGGTGTTGCTTTGTACTGTCTGTAGAAAAAGATATTGTTGACCAACCTTACGTCGTTGCTGCAAGAAAAAAAACAATACAGGCAAAAACTTTTTTTACGTATGTGCGTGTGTGTAGTATTTGTTTTTTGTTTTCCTTTGTGTTGTCCTGTAAGACAATAGATAGAAGCAACGTTGTTTTTTGGGGTTTTTTTTTCGTTTTTCAAACCATATGGAGTCAGGCGAAAAGAAAAATTATTGTTCACTTGTTTGTTCTTTTCTCGGCCTCAGTTGGTGTTGAAAGAAAACACGTGGGTGAGAGAAATAAGCGACGGCTCGTGTCATAGTAGTTGATGGTTCAGTTTCCAGGCTGTATGGTATTTTTCTCCGGGGTAAGAAAACTGTTGCAGTTGGTTGTTTCATTCCTTCGTCTCTTGTGCTGTTTTTTTTTTCGTCGTCTCTTCATTTTTGACAAGTTGTGTGAGAGATTCCGTATTCTGTACTAGGGGTCACCAGTTATAAGAATTGGATGAGATAGATCACGTCGAGGGTCACCAGTTATAAGAATTGGATGAGATATGATGGCTCGGCCATCTCTCCCCAGTTCTTATATTAATCATTGAAATCCAGAAAAACAACAACACGAGGGATAACGGTAACAACAGATCAACAATTTATTCTAGGTTGGTGTAGAGCCGTTTCGTTCCTGTGTGAACAGGCATGCCGCTAGAATACCAAAGGGAGCTTCGACCACATGTTGGGGTCGAGTTGAGACAGCTGGAAGAACGTCTTGTCACGACAGCTGCTGGATGGATAAGAGATCGAACGCTATTGCTCTCTCTCCACCTGTTGCATTGCGCATGCATGCTCGGGTACTTCCGCTGACGGCAAGTCCCTTGCACATGCGCAATGGCACTTCCCAAGATGGCGGTCAATGGTGGCCACATGCGCCACTACAGACCTATGAAGCATCAGATGTGGTGTGCAAGAGAGAAGACTGTGCTGGTATGGTCATGTGTTGCGTATGGATGAGGAGAGCAGTGTGAAGAAGTGTCATTCCCTAACAGTAGAAGGAACCTGTGGAAGAGGAAGACCCAGGAAGACATGGGATGAGGTGGTGAAGCATGACCTTCAAACGCTGGGCCTCACAGAGGCAATGACGAAAGACCGAGACCTCTGGAGATCTGCTGTGATTGAGAAGACCCGGCAAGTAAAGTAAGATCACAGCCGTAGCTTACACCAGTGTCGCATAACCAGCCCATTTGAAAAGTACCTTTGAATCATTGGTTGACATGCCATGCTTGTGGAGACCTATTGAGTAAAGTAAATCAAAATCAAATCAAATCAAATCACAATCAAATGGAAATTGTAGTTGTGGCCGATGCCAGTGCCGTCTGATTGGCTCCCAATGCTGGTGACATACAATAAGCACCATTTATGTGTGGGTCATTGCCAGTTCCACCTGACTGGCACCCTGTGCCGGTGGCTCATAAAAAGCCCCATCCGAACGTGGCCGATGACAGTGCCGCCTGACTTTCTCCTGTGCCAGTGACACGTAAAACGCACCCACTACACTCTCGGTGTGGTTGGCGTTAGGAAGGGCATCCAGCTGTAGAAACATTGCCAGATCAGATTGGAGCCTGGTGCAGCCCCCTGGCTTGCTAGTCCCAGTCGAACCGTCCAACCCATGCCAGCATGGAAAACGGACGTTAAACGATGATGTTGATGATGATGATGATGATGAGCGCTAGGGTTGATATAATTGACTTAGCCCCTTCCCTGAAATTGCTGGCCTTGTGCCAAAATCTGAAACCAATATTTAAAGCAGAGTAAGATTTATGTCTTACAACAACATGGCCATATGTCTGTTTACAAATGAAAGAAGAAGTACTCAATACATGAGGTAAAGTGTTTATCAGGAATTGAAGGCATGTGGCAGGAAATTCTGGCAGCAAAGAAAATCATCAATTAACTCCAATACGCATACATACATTTCATATACATACGCATATGCATACATATGCATACATATACATCATAAACACACATATGTATCCATGTATATATATATATATATATATACATTCACACAAACACTCACACATATATAAACACACACACATATAAATTCCAATCTTTGAATGTAATCATACTGTGCGACCAATCTACTTGACCTGGAATTTCAATCTGTATGGACAGTTTGCTTGCTAAATATAAACCATCTACATACATCCAACTGATAACCAATATTTGCAGAAGTGTTTCCTGAGGACAGAGCTTGGATTTTAATTCCTTCTAGCTACGCACACGCACACACGCACGCACACACACACACACACACACACACACACACACACACACACACACACACACACACACACACACACACACACACACACACACACACACACACACACACACACATCTGTGTAGTGCTCTATCGGTCAAACAGTTTTACCCCTTTATGAAATGTTATATACACTTCCAATACACACTGCAGACCAATGTTTTCTGTTGTAAGTATATTTCTAACTCAATCCAGGTTTGATCTTGTGACCAACTTTATATATATATATCTTCACGGTGAACCTAGAATTTTGACAGTGTGAAACATTTGTCATCACAGCAGAAATATTTACATAACATCAACATAGAAGCCATGAAATTTGACATACTCTTTCTCTCTGCTTCCTTGATGATAATAATAATAATAATAATAATAATAATAATAATAATAAAGAGATAAATAAATGATATGCTGCTGTTACTGCTTCTCGCGGTTGTTTCCAACAGTGCACAGCCGGGCCTCAGCACCTGCTAAAAGTACATCCGTTATAATTCACAGCTGCTTGTTATTTCGAATGAGAGAAAGCACGCCATCTATTTTATAGAAACGAGGTTTCTGCAGACACTTCTCTGAACGTCAGTCCTACATTTAGCTATTTAGCTGTTCTGCCCTACTTCTCGAAAACTACATGTACTTTAATATATTTACTTTGTGCTGAAACGATGTAACTTGTCGACATATTTTTTCCTATCTCAGCTGCTAGCATCAACAGACATTTAAGTCTGCAAGCACGACGCCCCACCGACCTCTTCCTTCTTCTGCTCTTATCCTTATAACAGTGCTTTACCAAACGACTTTTTTTTTTTTTTAATTCCCAACGCACTTTTAGAACACTTTAATGTAGAAACTAAAAAAAAAAATCATTGAAAACAGATATTTATAAATTTTAGTCAATAAATATAAAAGAAATCTTTTAATGACTTTTCGAAAATCTATTAAAAACAGATATTTATATATTCTAGCCAATAAATATTTTAAAAAATATCTTAATTATTTCTTTTGTAAATGAAGGATAGACTTTCATTTTATATTCTACACATTATTTAAAACGAAATTTAACATTTCCGCACCTTTTTCTTTTCATCGAGAGAAATTAATCCAACTTTATCATCTTTCTTATTTTTGCAAGAAACGAAGTCACCAATGTGAGAGAGACGGGCTTAGGAGTTGAAAATGGATTATAAAATCAGGTTAATTGGTTGCCAAATGAACAACTGTGGGGAGTTTCAAATGTTCTTCTGTTCGTTTCGATTCTCCTCAAGATGGTTAAGCCGAGCTGGTACTGTCAATTTAGCTGCAAATTCTAACTAAAAGAAAAATTGTGGGCGAAATTCTGAAGCAAAGAACACAATGGACTGCTTTGTCCCGTTTCTGTTTCACAGACCAGAAATCCAACCACTGCTGGTGGAATGACGGAATCGGTGGAGCGTCGGACAAAATGCCTTGCAGTGGTTAATAATGTTCTTATATATTCTGAGTTCAAATGCTGCCGAAGCCAACTTTACTTTTCATTCATTCGAAGTCAATAAAATAATGAACCAGTAAAATAATGGAGTGATTTAAAACATCCTAAATGTGAATGGAATTAAAATAGAAAACTAAGATTTCGCAGAGGCTCCCAAATTGTTTCATATAAGTAGAAGTCAGGTACACAGGTTGATTTAATATTCCTATAAATCATCCGAGATGTAAATGGAACTATAACAGAAGACCAAGACTGACCTTGTGGTGGGAGAGGTAGAAATCGATTAAAATAAACTGGACTTAAATATTATCGATTTAATTTCTAGTTGACATAATGACCCTCCCGAGACACAAGGGGTTTCCACACGAATATTCGCGAACCAAACGCAAAAATGCTATAACAGAAATTATTTTATGATACAGTCAGACAATAGTTTTGCAGAATTACAGGAAACCTTTGTTGAAGTAAATATGTCCAAATTCCATGCATCTCTTTAAATATCTGTGAATGTTAAGGGTGTGTTTGTAAGTTTTTATTTGGAAATGTCGGCAAAATGTTTCGGTCTTTTTGCTTGACCAACACAAAAGACAATCGCCGCTTTGTTACCTGTGAATCAAACTGGAAGATTTAATTTGTTATTTAGCGAAGCCTTATTAAGCAGGCTTTCAGTGAAAAGTGTTCCAACCGTGACCATCCCATACGACTACATTATTTAACGTTCTTTTCTTGAGGTATGATATGAAAGAGATTTAACTGCCATTTCTTGTAGGTCAAGTGACCGTGTAGAGAGAGACACCTTGGCTTGTTTTCTTGAGGGGTTCTTCTCAAATATCTCCATTACTGAATATTTCTTGTATAAATGGTTCCCTCATACACAATCTGTCCTTTTCGTAGTTTCACATGTTTTTTACAGTCGCATGGCAAATATTCCGGCGGTCGTTATTATTATGTCTAAATCGAAGCGGTTTCACTCATTTCATCCTCTAATTCAGTGGTTCTCAACTGGGGTCCATTATGACCCCTAGGGTCAAAATAGGAAATTAGGAAACCACAGAAGTATTTTAAGGGTCCACGAAAAAATGTTGCTTTTAGATTTATCTATTGCAAGAAACAGCGACATTTCTTTCTCTAACGTTGTTTTAAATAATTCAACTTCTGCAAGCTGAAGTGCGGAGAATAAAATAGGAATTTTGAAAGAAGTATCAATGAAATTAGTTTTTTTAAACATGGAATGGCTTCGGGGTCCATCAGAATAAAATAATAATCAAAGAGATGCAAAGATGAAAAATGGTTGAGACCCAATGCTTTAAATTCCTGGGTTTGTCCTCTTTTAGACTCAATAACAACTGGTAGTTATTGTTTCCAATAGCAAAAACAACTCAAAGAACTGAAACGGTCATTGATTTACTCGTATTTTCTCTACTTTTAGATGATTAAACTGAATAAAATCAAGTCAATTTGCCGTCGATTCACCCACATCCATCATTTTCTAATTTCCCCTGCAACATTCTTTGGTCCAACAAATGGATGCAAAGAAGAAACAGTTTAGAATCCACCAACATCTGTCTACAACACTCTACAATACATTCACTATACACAACTGACTTTATATACGCTAACATGTCTATATACAACTGCTTATAATATATTTTATATAAATGTTGGTCTTATTAAATGTTATGTTTTCTGTAAATGTTCCTTCCTGTCCAAGTTAGAATGTCTTGTCTCCCGTAATGTTTCTTTTCAACTGTTGTGACTACGAAATTAGAGGTGGTCGACCTTTTGGAGTCGAACGTGGAAAATAAAGGAAATAAACTGATGATAAAGATTATTCAGTTTTGTTCTCTTTGTACAATAACTTACCATTGAACACTAGACCAGTATTGTTGCTGTCTCTCCAAATTGATAAGGTTCAAACTCCATCTGAAACGGTCCACGTGACTAAAACAGATGCAAATGTCCCCAGACACAACAGATTGCCTCCTAATCACCTTTTTTTTTTATTACGACTCAGTGTTTTGTTTATTTAGTTAAATATATTCCGGTTGGTTAACAATAACTGTCTTGATTTCACTTACGTCTTTAAACGTAGTTCCCGACAATTTCACTACCAAGGACCCCATTTATTCAAATTAGTTTTCCCACGGACCCCAGGATATAGAAAAGTCCTTATATATATATATGTGTGTGTGTGTGTGTGTATACATAATATTAATAGTTTCTTATTAGGAAACTAATAGATTTTATACAGGGCTGCAAGGAGAAGTGCTCAGAATAACCGAGACAAGAGTAAAATATTAGTTATAGGGTGAAAAAGATCTGTACAAAACAAATTTTTATATATGAAAGATGGAGTTGGAAATAGCAGAGAAGTGTAAGACATTTCAATTTAAGAGGGAATTTAATAAAGAATTATATAAAGAAAATATTACGGGTTTCAATGTATCTCATTAAATATCAGTAAAAAGTTATAAAAATTTGAGGTAAAAACAGTTTATCTTCTGTCTGGGATTCAAGAACATGTCTGGAGATTTTCCTTTGAGGTCTTCTTTAGATATAGTTTGGGTATAGAGTTCAAAATGTTAGAGTGAAGGAGGGGCGTCTAATGTCTAAAAGGTTCGGTCAATAGAAGGGGTGTCTTTTGTCATCAAAGGTTCGGTCATACTGAGTAAAGATTCGATAATGTCATCACTTCTAACACCATTGAATTTTGTACATTTAAACAAGATGATCCATATTTTTTATATTATTGAATCATCATCATCATCATCATCGTTTAACGTCTGCTTTCCATTCTAGCATGGGTTGGACGATTTGACTGAGGACTGGTGAACCAGATGGCTACACCAGGCTCCAATCTGATCTTGCAGAGTTTCTACAGCTGGATGCCCTTCCTAACGTCAACCACTCCGAGAGTGTTATGGTTGCTTTTATGTGCCACTGGCACGAGGGCCAGTCACGCGGTACTGGCAATGGCCACGCTCAGCATGGCGTTTTTTATGTGCCACCTGCACAGGAGCCAGTCCAGCGGTACTGGCAACGACCCCACTCGAATGTTTTTACACGTGCCACCAGCACAAGTGCCAGTAAAGCGACACTGGTAACGATCACACTCAAATGGTGCTATTTACGTGTCACTAGCACGCAAGCCAGACAGCTGCTCTGGCAATGATCACGCTCGGACGGTGCTGTTAGTGCTCCACTGGCACAGGTGCCAGTCATCGAATATGGCAAGAATGGATGAGGATAGCTGTGTGAAAAAGTGCCACACCCTAGCAGTTGAGGGAACCTGTGGAAGAGGTAGGCCCAGGAAGACCTGGGATGAGGTGGTGAAGCACGACCATCGAACTTTAGGCCTCACCGAGGCAATGACTAGTGACCGAGGCTTTGGAAATATGCTGTCCTTGAGAAAACCCGGCAAGCCAAGTGAGACCATAACCCGTGGCCTATGCTAGGGATGTAACCAGCCCACTTATTTGTATCTTTCCTTCATTGGACACTAAACGCTGCTTGTGAAGACCTGTTGAGGCAAGTGAAATCAAAATCGAAATCAAATTCAATGACTGGCATCCGTGCTTGTGGAGTGCTAAGAGCACTATCCGAGCATGATCATTACCAGGGCTGCTGACTGGCTTCCGTGCCGGTGGCACGTAAAAAGCACCATTCGTGCGTGATCATTACCAGCGTTGCTTCACTGGCACGTGAAAAAATGTTCGAGCGAGGTTGTTGCCAGTGCTGCTGGATTGGGTCCTGTGCAGGTGGCACATAAAAAACACCATTTGAGTGTGACTGTTGCCAATACTGCCTGACTGGTTCTCGTGCTGGTGGCACATAAAAGCACCCACTACACTCTCGGAGTGGTTGGCGTTAGGAAGGGCATCCAGCTGTAGAAACTTTGTCAGATCAAATTGAGCCTGGTGCAGCCTTCTGGCTCGCCAGTCCTCAGTCAAACCATCTAACCCATGCCAGCATGGAAAACGGACATTAAACAATGATGATGAATGCTTTAAAACAATGCAGAAATTAAGCTACAACCTGAGGTGAAAGAAAAATCTATTAAATATTTGTGTTAATGACTGCCAGCTCGTTACCTTATATTGTATTGATGTTTATGGTCTCAGCATGGAATTCCAGTTGAGACAAAGTTGAAGTTAAACAATAATAATGTTTTATTTCATTGCTATATACATGAGATCTGGTTTACTTACTATAGAACTGGAAAAGCTGGAGCGATTTCACCAAGTGTCTCTGCTGTATGCTGGGTGTCTGGTGGCAAGTGTAGGAGGCATAAAAGTCCTCGAACACAGTCTAAAGTTCCTAGTATTTTGGTACTGATTACGGTGGATGAATTCAATTATTCCTTCGTTGCTTGTGTCTACAGCCATATATTTTTCTTATGTTCAGTTAACTTTTGTTGTTGTTGTTTTTGTTGTAGTTGGTGTGAGTGTGAATTTGGTTGTGTTTGTATTTGTTGTAGTGTTTGTGTCTCTGGTGATGGTTGTCATGGCGGAGACGGTATTAGTATTGTTGTAGGTCATGTTGCTTTTAATTTTCTCCAGTTGGATTTTTATGTGAATGTGTTTAGACATTATTTACTTTTCCATTCTCTTCTTACAAGGATGGTGATGTTGAAAGCTGAAAAGGGAAACAGAACGTTTGTTAGTAGCAGGACAAGATCAAGCATTAAGGACTAGTTGGATAAAAGCCAAGATAGACAAAAACCAAGTAGATTCCCAATGTAGGTTATCCAAATCAAAAGAGGAAAGTGTTATTCATATAGTAAGTGAATGTAGCATGCTGGCACAGAAAGAGTACAAGAAAAGACATGACAATCTAGGGAGAGTAATCTACTGGGAGTTATATAGAAAGCTAGGATTTGAACATACTGATAAATGGTAGGAACATGAACCTAGTAAAGTACTAGAAAGTAAGAAGTATATGATATGAGACTTTAACATTCACATTGACAAAGTAATAGAAGCTAGAAGGCCTGATTTGGTGGTGGTAGTAGTAGTAGTAGTAGTAGTAGTAGTAGTAGTAGTAGTAGTAGTAGTAGATAAAGAGAATAGAAAGTGCCAGATAATTGACTTTACAGTCCTAAATGATGAAAAAATAATATTAGAGGTATAGAAAAAATAGCAAAGTACTAGGACCTAGCAAATGAATTACAGAGACCATGGAAAGTGTGGGTAAAATATATCCGAGTAGTTATAGGGGCATTAGGAATTATCCCTAAAGATTTGAACAGATGGATAGAGGAAATAGGCATAAAACCCTGTTTAGTACAGTTCCAGAAAACAGTGTTATTAGGGACAGCTAGGATACCTAGGAGGGTTCTTGGCATCTAAGTTTAGTTCTTGTAGCCTTATGTTAGGATTTTTTCTTTTCTAACAGTCTCATCATTTATGCATATATGAATAATAATGATAATAATAATAATAATAATAATAATAATAATAATAATAATAATAATAATAATAATAATAATAACAACAACTAGAAAAGCACTGGGAGAGCGCAGACCTCCGCCAAGCAGCTCATTTCCACCCATTTCCACGCATGCTGAAAATCGCCCAATTTCCCAAACCAACGCCAGCAAAAACATAACCTCCTTGGTGGGGTTAAAAAAAATAACACAACCATATGATTCTTTAAAAAAAAACTCTTTAAAACAAGGAATCATCTCGATGACAGCGGCAAGCTAGTTTCACAGCGGCAAGCTAGTTTCACAGCGGCGATGGAGGGAGCAAAGCCTGAGCTTTCTGAGTTGATCCCAGTAGTCAAGGCTTGTCATGTCATCCTCCGCAGACCTCTGCCAAGCAGCTCATTTTAAGATAGATACACGATTAAAATTACTAATAGAGAAACGAAAATAAACTTTAGAAACAGCAACGCCACCATAGGTTACGTGGAAACGGTGAACGTGTTTTCAAGGGAGATAATCAAAGAATGTAACATTGTAATACTTCATGTATAGTAAATATAACAAATGAAAAATCCTTCAAGAATCCATAAAAATTCCCGGATCACTACCAAAATTTCATCATCTATTCCTTGTGTCATTACCAACTCTTCCTGCAAGTTTCATCAAATACCGTTCACACTTTTGAGTTATTTTACACACAGATGGACAAACCAACGCTGATGAAAACATAACCTCCTTCCTTGGCGGAGGTAATAATAATAATAATAATAATAATAATAATAATAATAGTATCCTGATACCTAGAAATACCAGGTTGACATCTGGTGGGGTTAAGCCTGTCTCGTGAGAGGAGAGATCCCTTAAGCCTTGGTTAGCAACGCCTCTAGAGTAGGTGACTCAATTAAAACACTAATAGTTGTGCCACCTCAGCACCAAATTCTCAGGAGTGACAATGTCAAAATACAAAGATATAAATCAATGGATTGAACAAGACTGGCACTAAAAATAGTGTACATGGGGGTAGGTGTGGACTCTCAGAGCCTTGGCTAGCAACCCACCTGGTGATGGTGTCACGATAAAAATCTTGGTGAACCTTACAAATACTAGTTCTAAATGAATGATGTCAAAATGAAATAATAACCACAACTGCGCTAATGGGACTGGTTCTATTAACAGTGAAGGTGTTGTGCACGGCAGGCAGAGAGTATCTGATCAAGATCCGGCAGGTCATCATCAAGCCATTGATTAGGACCAAAACCACAGACAAAAGAGTGCAAAAGAAAAAAGAATGAAATGGGAAAAAGAAGTAAACCAAATAGTAGAAGGATGCTGGTTGAGAAGTGAGCCAAATAACAGAGAATCAAATGAATCGAATGAAGAGAATATGGGATGAAAAAGGAGGTTTTGAAGCGGCTGCCCAGCAGCTGATAAATCAAGCAAGAGCAATCGTTAGAACAACTGGATTACGGCAATAGAGATTGAAGAAATTCAGAGAAACATAATGAAAAAAAAAAAAAGCAGAAGGAGAATGAAACAGCAGAAAGTGGTAATGAAGGGGTAAGAGATGAAGAACATGAAACAGATGGAAACTGCAGAGTACCAGAGAATACTGATACAGTAACTAATGAAGACTGTCTAGAAGATTGGAGGTACTGAACTCTGCAAGTTTCATCAGTGGATTCACCGAACCCTTCGTAATTGGGAAAATAAAATATGATTTCTTCAAAGCATAGATATATATTTTATTAGTGCACAAAATGAACCATGCATCAGTTGCACACAAAATCACTGCATTTAAAGAACAAAACCAACGAAACATGAGTTTCACACAAAAACATAACTTAATGAATATTTACTGCAAATAAATGTGACTTTTGCTGTTGCCTTTCAGTTACAAGTTCAGAAATGCATGGCTTCACCTTGGCAAGTGCCACTCTCATATCGTTTTCACAACAAAGTCTGTTCCTTTTCTTAGTTTTCATGTCTACCATCCTTGTAAAGGATTGCTCGCAACGAAACTTTATAACAAACAGTGTGAGTATCTCAAGGGTTTTCCTAGCAATAAGAGGGTATGGTACGATTTGGTGACACCAAAACGTTGAGAGCATTGTTGTTCTGAAGAGTTGCTATTGAAGCTGGCTCTGCTGAAGTTCAATGATTTTGTTGAGGTATTCATTGTTGACATCTCATGTTGCAACACTAAATGTTGTATTTCCCTCGGAAGACTCGCAGAGATGACACAACGAGTTATACAAATTTAGTTATTACATTTATTATTCAATTACATACAAAGAACGCACTCACCCAATGTTCGTTATGAATAAACAAAAGTCATGTCCGCCATACATATATCAATGACATTTTACTACGACAGTCACACAAGACAACAACAATGAAACAATGAACTCAGACGAACCACAGTGACACACGGAACGTCAGACGAATTACGTATCTAACAGTCCATATAGCACCTCCCCACTGAAATTGATGCTACACAAGAAGTATCAACAGCAAAGTCTCTCTTGGGTTTTACAGGTTCTCTTGGACCGTCTTGGGTTGTCTGGTCCATACTCTGGAACGGGTAACATGGTCTTGGGTCTGGTTTGTCTTTGAGTTAGTGGCACAGTTTCCGAGATCTCCATCGGGTGATCTGTTGCAAATTGAAATACAGTGTTTTCTGCATCACCAGGTCGCAGCTGTTTCCAGTGTCGTCTCCACATCGGGCCATGAAGTATGACCTTCACGTTAAAGCAGCGAGTACCCAATGACTTCTTAATGGTTGCTGGTACCCATCGAGGATCTTTGTCTCGGCGAGGTCCATAGTGCATACACAGGATCTCCGGCCTTGTACTGCCTGGTAACTTTAGCGACAACAGCCGAGCTTGGAGTCACCTGAGACTTATGTTCTTCCTTAGACTGTTTGCCTTGAGCAATGTGTGCTGGCGATGGCAGCAGAGAATCAATCCTTGTTCGTATCTGCCGGTGATTCAAAAGTTCACTTGGAGAGAATCCACAGGATGTCGGTGTTCTCCGGTACTGCATCAAAAACTCTTGAAGTGCTCGTGTCGGCGGAAGAGAAGACTTCCTCAGAGCTTGTTTGAAGGTCTGCACCAAACGTTCCGCTGCTCTGTTGGTAGCTGGGTGGTAAGGTGCCCCTGTCAGGTGTGTGATCCCGCGTTCTTTGCACCAGCTCTGGAACTCCTCAGACGTAAAAGTTGGTGCATTATCGGTGACCAGTGTGTGAGGAAATCCGAAGTGCGCAAAGTCTTCCTCAAGCAGATTTAAAGTGGCTTTGGAAGACGTGGAAGAAGTAGGATGAATGCATGGGTACTTGGAATAAGCATCTGTGATCACCAGCCAATCTCTACCCATAAAATTTATTGCGTGGTCTAGGTGTAAGCGACCCCACGGCTTTTCTGGTAACATCCATGGGTGAACTGGAGGCTTAGATGGCTGCCTTTGATGTTCGTTACACGAATCACATCGTCGACTGGCTATCTCTATAGCAGCATCGATACCAGGCCAATAAACAGCAGTTCTTGCTAGTTGTTTCATGTTTAGTAGAAAGTGGGTTATACATCTTTAGATTGTATACCTGACTTTCTACTATAAAATTAAAGAAATAGACGGAACGCTGAACTCCAGACTAAACAACTTAAGCAACATTTATTTAGGTGGTAAAACATACAAATCTTTAGTTATACATCTTTAGAGGTGAGAATAACGAGCTGTCGAGTATAAGACCGAAAGATGTAGAGACAGCTTTTAAACACACGTCCATGCTCAATCGCTGGCCAGCGAGAAAGAAAATGAATTGAGCGGGAAACGCTTGCTTGTTTAATTCTACGCATGCGTAAGACTACGCATGCGCAGGCGTTACTACACATGCGTTCCATGCCAAAGTGTCCAAGATGCAGAAGATTGAGGATCTTTGGCTGCAAGCTATGTGGAATCACAACTCTAGATCCATGTATAAGGCATCCATGACAGATACTAAGTGAGTTTGATAACTTACGGAACTTGCTGACTTCGTCATTGATCTCCATGTTCTTTGGTGGCCAGCCTTCACGGACGTAGCGCATCACTGTAGATATCACTGGATCTTTTCCTGACTCTTAACGGAGGAGATTAGCATCCACAGGTTGGACTTGAATACTAAGAGCTTTGATGGCACACACCATGTCTATGTCTTCACCATTTTCCTTTCTATCAAAGTCGTTGTCATCACCGAATGGCAAGCGACTGAGGGCATCAGCATTGCCATGATCTGCTGATTTCCGATATTCAATGGTGTAGTCAAACTGGTTCAGCCACAGGGCCCATCGTGCTAGTCTGTTAGCAGCGAGAAGTGGCGTCCCTTTCCTCGGACTGAATAGTGATGTCAGTGGCTTGTGGTCAGTCACGAGTACGAATTTACGACCGTACAAATACTGGTAAAACTTCTGCAAGCCAAATATGATAGCCAGGGCTTCCTTTTGAATTTGGCTGTAGTTACGCTGTGCGGAAGTGAGAGTCTTGGACATATTGGCTATTGGGCGTTCACTTCCATCAGGATAGCGGTGAAACAGGACTGCTCCAATACCAACGTTTGATGCGTCACAAGCCAGTCCCAAAGTTTTGTTTGGATCGAAGTGTATCAGAACTTGACTTGATGAAAGTACATTTTTCAAGTGATCAAAAACGGACTGTTCCTCATCTCCCCACTTCCAAATAGTTGACTTTTTCGTAAGGCAATAGAGTGACTCTGCTATACTGGCTAGGTTTGGGATAAACTTTCCATAAAACTGAACTGAACCTAGGAAAGATTTCAAGCTTGATTCGTTCGTTGGACGTGGCATCTTTAAGACTGCTTCGACTTTGGATCCCTTAGTGATCCCTTCAGCCGACAAAATGTGTCCAAGGTATTCTACACTGGGTAGTGCAAACTGGCACTTTTCACGGCGACATCTGAGTCCATTGTCGCTTAGACATGTGAGCAGACACTTTAGGTTGTTTAAGTGACTGTTTGCATCTTTCCCACTGACGAGCATGTCATCCTGGAAGACGGCCACTCCAGGTAGATCATGGGTCAGGTTTTCCATGATCTCCTGAAAGTAACCAGGTGCTGACTTGATTCCGAAAGGGAGTCGTTGTTGCAGGAGTACTCCACGGTGAGTGCTGAGTGCGAGTCTGCGTTGACTCTCTGGAGCCAGCTTGATCTGATTATAGGCATCAGCAAGGTCTATCTTTGTATATCTGAATCCACCTCCGAGTTTCTGCATCAGTTCAGCAGGGAGTGGCATTGGATGACGGTGATCAGCAAGTTGGTCATTAATTCCCACAGAGTAGTCACCACAAATCCGTAGTTTGGGCTTCAGGTTGCTTGAAGCGTGTGCTTTACGAATCGGTACCACTGGCGTTCCGTATTCATTGAACTGAACAGGCTTCCAGATTCCCTTGGCGATGCCTTCTTCGTAACCTTTGGCCAGGTCATCACGAAGAGCAAACGGGACCGGACGTGCCTTGTGAAAGACTGGTGTTGCGTCCGATTTGAACTTCACTTCCAGTTCAAAGTTCTTGAGACATCCCAATTCTTGCTTGAAAAGATCTGGAAATTCATCACACATGTTGTGACAATCTTGCTGCAGGGAAACATAGGGCTCACTTGAAGTCTTTGGATACATCACTTCAGCCCCTTCCCTCTTGGCTTGGCTGTCTATGCTTTTCAAACCTAGAGCAGTGTCCTCGGAAATTCCCAGAGTCTGGATAGCATTCCGACCCAGCAAATTAAGATCAGAGATCTTGGTGACTATGTAAGGTATAAGATCCTGTTTACCAGTTGTCGGATCCTTGGTTTGGCCCATGAAAGTTCCCAGAACAGGCAGGTTGTGCTTGCTGGCAGATTCATAGCGATGCTTGACATCTTGCAGTTTTGGTCTTCCAAGTTGTTTCCAGACTGACAAGGAAACAAAATTGCCTGTAGTAGCAGTGTCCAGTTCCATTGTGAACAGTCTGTTCTGGATTGTTACTGGCACAATTAAACTGTGAGTGTCTTGGGAAACTTCGCCTAGGATCGCCTTGACTAGCTCATCTTTTGTGATTCTTTTCACGGGAGTTTGTGAATGGCCATTGCATTGCTGATGTTGTTTTTTCCTACACACCACTTGCAAATGACCCTTTTTGTCACAAAAATGACATTTGGTTTCCCTGAAAGGACAGTCTGTCGCTTTGTGGGCCTTTCCACATCGATAGCATTTCTCCTGGTTTGTGGAATAAGACTGCTGATGTTTCTTTTGAGGACTCTTGTTCTTGTTCTGTTGGACCTTGTACACCGGCTTGGTTTTGGAACCGTAGACAGTTTCTTTCGCAACCTTTGCTGCGTCTTCAGTCTCAATGACAACTTGGACAGCACGGGAAAAATCTAGTTCTGAGTCTTTTATCTTAAAAAGCGCCTTCAGAACCGCTTCATTGTTAACTGAACATATGAATCTCTGTCTCAGAGCTTCATCCTGTGGGTTGGTGATCGCTGGAAAATCACAGGTAGCTGCATCCTGGCGTATACGTGCTGCCAGCTCCTGGAGAGTTTCGCCTGGCTTCCGCTGCATATCACTCCAAAACTTAAAACGCTCTCTCACAATGAAAAGTTTAGGGTCGAACTGTTCCTTCATGAAGTCAACGATTTCGTCCATTATCAAGTTGTTGATATCTTTAGGCGGATTTTGTTGGGTAGCCAGATTAGCAAGTTGCTTGTAAACAGTAGCGGTCTGATTGGTCAGGAACACTTGTGCTATGCGTTGTTCAGGTACAGCATTAGCAGCCACAAACGTACGGAATCTTGACCAGTAATCAGGCCATAGTTCTGTCGTTGAATCAAATGCAGCAAACGGTGGAATCGACACTGCTGTCGAAGCAGCTGAAAAATAGCCACTAGAATCGCCTTCAACTTGTCGAGCACCAAACAGTTTTAACAGAGCGTCCATATCTCTCTGATGTTGTTGCATTTGCTTGTCCATTTGTTCCCTAAACAATTTAATAAGTTCTACTGTCTGTTTTTCAGCCATTGTTATTACGATGAATAATTTTACGGTAAAGTAAGCATGTATCCTATCGGCCCTATCGATCCTATCGGCGACGCTAATAAACTCTGTTGTATTTCCTTCGGAAGACTCGCAGAGATAACACAACGAGTTATACAAATTTAGTTATTACATTTATTATTCAATTACATACAAAGAACGCACTCACCCAATGTTCGTTATGAATAAACAAAAGTCATGTCCGCCATACATATATCAATGACCTTTTACTACGACAGTCACACAAGACAACAACAATGAAACAATGAACTCAGACGAACCACTGTGACACACGGAACGTCAGACGAATTACATATCTAACAGTCCATATAACACTAAACATGAATGGCTGTCTCACCCACGCTAGATATGACTCTCTGGTGGAGAAGTATCCATTGAGAGACTGTAAGTTCATCTAAGTGCATGGAAATTGCTTGCTTCGGTTCCCCAGGTACAGAAATATCTCCAATTCCAGACACGTCTTCGATCTTACTTACACAGTCATCCAGCAGGGGGAAAGTTTGTAAAGTTATTCTTTGTTCGTCATTTTCATAAAGGTAGCTTTTTTTTAAATGCCTTCAGGTTTTCTTCCGCTTTGATGATGTTAACTCCGCCGCTCTGCATCTGTCGATTGAGATGATTGAGAGCACCAAAAATATTGGTCATGTATGCCAAAATGAGAATGAACTCAGCATTTTCAAAGCAATCTGCATGACAACGTTGGTACTCTTACGAAAACAGGGCTAATTCCACATGCATGACAAAAACACGATTCAACACTTTTCCCCGGATAACCACCAAACGTTAGAATGGCACACAAGTACCTCAAATTCAGAGCCCATTTCATTACACAGCTCTTTGAAGATGCACTGCTCAATAGCACTATTTCGAATATAGTTCACACATTCAACAACAATTTTGATACTTCTGTCAGTTTTGGAGGCAAGGTTTTTGTTACCGACGCATGCCTGTGCAGAACACAGTGTGTAATAATGATGTGTGGTGCATTGGATTTCAGCAGCACTCCAAAATCAGAGTATTGTCCCAGCATGGCTGGAGCTTCATCCGAACAAACTCTTTTGTTTAGCCTCTGAGGGTAATTTCGTACAATTTATTCATGCATGCAAAATGCAAAACATTCAACTAGTGTTTGCAAAGAGGTTAGGGTTGGGGCAACAGGTTACGTACAAAGGGAGTGGAGGGAGGGTTAATCCCATTGTACAGTACGTAAGGCAGGCTTTAGAAAATGTGTAGAAACTTGTGAAACAGAAACGACTCAGAAGAAAGAGAGCGGAATAAAAATAAAGAATAATTAAAGGAAGATGTTTTAAAAGTACGCAGAGGAAAGTATTTAGGTCGCGTACTAACACAAGTTAAGTGGGGGTGACGCACCCTGTTATCCTCGTAGAGGAATCGGGAGCTTCCAAAGACAGCCATCTATAGGGGAAAGTTATTTATGGATAGAAGACCCAACTTAAACCGTTGCAACAGAGTGGACCCTATAAAAGGTACTGACAGGAAGCTGAAGGCAGTAGTGTTTACCTGATTAAACTCTACCACACATCTACGGATCTCAAAGATTCCACCAACCAAATTTCTCTTTGGTTCAACTGAAGTTGTAGTGAAGGCCACCTGTCCCAGGATGCTGCAATACAATGAAATCGAACCTGCAACCAGTAAGTTTCAATGCGAATTTATTAGCAACACATAAAAACTCCACAGTTGCCTAGCAACACACGCACACACACACACACACACACACACACACACACACACACACACACATGGGGAATATAAGTCATTCCCAAAGTTTGTCCCGCAAAACACAGCTTGTGTGTGTGTGTGTGTGTGTGTCTGTGTGTGTGCGTGTGTGAAGGCCTAGTGATTAGGTGTGTTACACTGATGATTGTGAGATTGTGGTTTCAATTTCTGGACCAGGCTGTGTGTTGTGTTCTTCATTTCACGTTGCCCCAGTCCACTCAGCTGTAAATAGATAACCCTACAATGGAGTAGCCTTCCAATCAGGAGGGATGCTGGCCTGCCTGCCTTGCCAGCGAGGTGGCATCATTCGAAAGCTAAAACAATGCAAAGCACACTGTGACCAGCAATGTATCATCGCTATTCTGATTGATACCGTGATATATATATATGTGTATATATACTTTATTTAAAAGCAGCAGAAATATAACAAAAAAACCGTTACTCTTTATATTTCTGCTGCTTTTAAATAAAGCATATTACTCTACCTCTGGTATTTGAGTACTCTTTTTTCCACCTTGTTGCACATTTCATGTGCTTACTCCGGTATGTGTATATATATACATATATATATATATGTATATGATATATAACATCATCATCATCACCGTTTAATGTCTGCTTTCCATGCTGGCATGGGTTGGACGGTTCGACTGGGGTCTGGGAAGCCAGGAGGCTGCACCAGGCTCCAGTCTGATCTGGCAGAGTTTCTACAGCTGGATGCCCTTCCTAACGCCAACCACTCTGTTTATATTGGCAAGAAGTCTTGGAATAAAACTGAGGCACCAAAAGAGAATGACTCTCCCCAGAAACAATAAAAACATTTAGTTTATATTCATTTAAAAGAAGAAAATGGAGATTGGGAAGTTAATAATTGTATATTATTAACAGCAAATTGGTCATCTTCACTTCCAACCGTTTCTATTAATACTCAATAAACATTAAATTTACATTTATGCGGACATAACATCATCAGAAGAAAAAAAGATGTACCTTTGGATGCTATATGTGTGTTTGTGAATTCATTTTAGCAGACTCTGTGTGTGTGTGTGTGTGCGTGTGTGTGTGCGTATGTGTGTGTGTGTGTGTGTGCGTGTGTGTGTGTGTGTTTATGTCAATTTTCAGTTTTATTTCAAGATTCCTTGCCAATAGCGAAAGAACCGGTTTCTAACCTTGATCCAAAGCTCCTTCATTGGAATTTCAACATCAACAACAGGGTATTTTTGTTTGTATGTTTGTATATGGGCAGATTTGTATGTTTTGCTTTATGTATGTATTCTCGTGCATAAAGCTACATATCTAGACATGCTTATATACACTTAAGTGATAAACTTCTGGAAAGTATTACAGATTTTTACAGTTCCAGTGATGGATTGGATCTGTAGTCTTTGAATTAGCTTTCTCCTTTCTGGTTTTGAGAGGCCTAACTTCTCAAGGTTGGTATTTAGGCAGTGTGTTACAAATCCCAGGGCCGCAATAATTACAGGTATAAACCTGAACTTTCAATCTGGATAGAGTAACTACAGATTTCTCAATAGTTCAGCATAAATGTTCTCTTTTTCACTGACCTTCAGCTTTATATTAACACCTGGTGGGCAGCTGATTTCTACAACTGTACACAGTATATGTATGTATGTATGTGTGTATGTATGTATGTATGTGTGTGTGTGTGTGTTTTATATACATATATACATACATACATACTACATACATACTACATACATACTACATACATACGTTGTTGTACTTGGGGATGGTCATATTGCCAGTTTAGCCAATAAAAACACACACACTGTATATTTGGTGTTAATTTGCTTCAGCTTTATATTACATTAATCTTAATATATATATATATATATACACACACACACACTCACACGCACACACACACACACACACACACACACACACACACACACACACACACACACATTCTTCGCCATGCTTGACTGCTAAATCTACAAGTTTCTTTCATTCTCTTTTTTTTTAAATTTTCTATTATTCCTTTCTGTTGAAGAGCGTGTTCATACACCTGTCTTCGTAAGCACCCACTACACTCTCAGAGTGGTTGGCATTAGGAAGGGCATCCAGCTGTAGAAACTCTGCCAAATCAGATTGGAGCCTGGTGCAGCCATCTGGCCTGCCAGTCCTCAGTCAAACCGTCCAACCCATGCCAGCATGGAAAGCAGACGTTAAACGATGATGATGATGATATATCATCATCATCATCATCATCGTTTAACGTCCGCTTTCCATGCTAGCATGGGTTGGACGATTTGACTGAGGACTGGTGCAACCGGATGGCTACACCAGGCTCCAATCTAATTTGGCAGAGTTTCTACAGCTGGATGCCCTTCCTAATGCCAACCACTCAGAGAGTGTAGTGGGTGCTTTTACGTGTCACCCGCACGAAAACGGCCATGCTCGAAATGGTGTCTTTTATGTGCCACCCGCACAAGAGCCAGTCCAGGGGCACTGGCAACGATCTCGCTTGAAAACCCTACAATGCCAGTCAGGCGGTACTGGCAACGCTCACGCTCAGGATGGTACATCTTATGTGCCACCCGCACAAGAGCCAGTCCAGGGGCACTGGCAACGATCTCACTTGGCTTGCCGGGTCTTCTCATGCACAGCACATTTCCAAAGGTCTCGGTCAGTAGTCATCGCCTTGGTGAGGCCCAATGTTCGAAGGTCTTGCCTCACCACCTCAGCCCAGGTCTTCCTGGGCCTACCTCTTCCACGGGTTCCCTCAACTGTTAGGGAGTGGCACTTTTTCAAGCAGCTATCCTCATTCATTCTCACCACATGTCCAAACCAGCGCAATCGTCTCTCTTGCACACCACTACTGACGCTTCTTATGTTCAGCTTTTCTCTCAAGATACTTACACTCTGACGGGTATGCACTTTAGATACAAATAATTACAGAGGCATCAAGCTGTTAGATCAGGTTATGAAAGTTACAGAGAGGGTCATAGCCCAACTAATTAGGGAGCGAATCAATTTAGATGAGATGCAGTTTGGGTTCGTGCCAGGTAAAAGCACTACTGATGCCTTATTTCTAGTGAGACAGTTGCAAGAGAAATACCTAGCCAAGGATAAACCTCTGTACCTGGCTTTCGTTGACATGGAGAAAGCCTTTGACAGGGTCCCCCGATCCCTTATCTGGTGGTCAATGAGGAAACTTGGGATAGAAGAATGGCTAGTGAGAGCTGTGCGAGCCATGTACAGAGATGCGGCCAGTAAGGTGAGGGTTGGAAATGAGTACAGCAATGAATTCCGGGTAGAGGTAGGGGTCCACCAAGGTTCCGTCCTCAGCCCCCTATTATTTACCATAGTCCTCCAGGCAATCACAGAGGAGTTCAAGACAGGTTGCCCCTGGGAGCTCCTCTATGCTGATGACCTTGCCCTAATTGCGGAGTCACTATCAGAACTAGAGGAGAAGTTTCAGGTGTGGAAGCAAGGTCTAGAACTGAAGGGCCTTAGAGTCAACCTAGCTAAAACCAAAATCCTAATAAGTAGGAAGGTAGATAAAACACAAACCCCTTCAGGCAGATGGCCCTGCTCAGTATGTAGAAAAGGAGTAGGTAGTAACTCTATAAGATGTACCCGGTGCAAGCTATGGACACATAAGAGGTGCAGCAGCATCAAAGGCAGGTTAACTAGCAAGTTAGTTTTTGTTTGTGGCAGATGTTCAGGTGCAATAAAGACTGCAAACAAACAGGAAACAACTTCTATCTCATTCCAGGGTGAAAAACTAGAGGTAGTCGATAGCTTCCGCTATCTGGGCGACCAAGTTAGTAGTGGGGGTGGGTGCGCTGAAAGTGTAGCTGCTAGAATAAGAATAGCCTGGGCAAAGTTTAGAGAGCTCTTACCCCTGCTGGCGACAAAGGGACTCTCACTCAGAGTAAAAGGCAGACTGTAAGACGCATGCGTACGAACAACCATGCTACATGGCAGTGAAACATGGGCTGTAACTGCTGAGGACATACGTAAGCTCGCAAGGAATGAAGCCAGTATGCTCCGTTGGATGTGTAATGTCAATGTGAATACCCGTCAGAGTGTAAGTATCTTGAGAGAAAAGCTGAACATTAGAAGCATCAGTTGTGGCGTGCAAGAGAGACGATTGCGCTGGTATGGACATGTGGTGAGAATGGAGGAGGATAGCTGCGTGAAAAAGTGCCACACCCTAACAGTTGAGGGAACCCGTGGAAGAGGTAGGCCCAGGAAGACCTGGGCTGAGGTGGTGAGGCAAGACCTTCGTACATTGGGCCTCACCGAGGCGATGACTACGGACCGAGACCTTTGGAAATGGGCTGTGCGTGAGAAGACCCGGCAAGCCAAGTAAGATCGTTGCCAGTGCCCCTGGACTGGTTCTTGTGCGGGTGGCACATGAGATGCACCATTTTGAGCGTGGCCGTTGCCAGTACCGCCTGACTGGCTCCTGTAGGATTTTCGAGCGAGATCGTTGCCAGTGCCCCTGGACTGGCTTGTGCGGGTGGCACATAAAAGACACCATTTCGAGCGTGGCCGTTTTCGTGCGGGTGACACGTAAAAGCACCCACTACACTCTCTGAGTGGTTGGCGTTAGGAAGGGCATCCAGCTGTAGAAACTCTGCCAAATCAGACTGGAGCCTGGTGTTGCCATCCGGTTTCACCAGTCCTCAGTCAAATCGTCCAACCCATGCTAGCATGGAAAGCGGACGTTAAACGATGATGATGATGATGATGATCCAGCGGAGCATACTGGCTTCATTCCTTGCGAGCTTACGCATGTCCTCAGCAGTCACAGCCCATGTTTCACTGCCATGTAGCATGGCTGTTCGTACACATGCGTCATACAGTCTGCCTTTTACCCTGAGTGAGAGTCCCTTTGTCGCCAGCAGAGGTAAGAGCTCTCTAAACTTGGCCCAGGCTATTCTTATTCTAGCGGTTATACTTTCAGCGCACCCACCCCCACTACTAACTTGGTCACCCAGATAGCGGAAGCTATCAACTACCTCTAGTTTTTCACCCTGGAATGAGATAGAAGTTGTTTCCTGTTTGTTTGCAATCTTTATTGCACCTGAACATCTGCCACATACAAAGACTAACTTTGTAGTTAATCTGCCTTTGATATTGCTGCACCTCTTATGTGTCCATAGCTTGCACATAAGAGTTGCAGCAATATCAACATCAAAATATATATATATATATATATATATATATATATATATATATATATATATATATATATATATATATATATATATAAGTATGATGAAATTTCCCATCGATGATGACATATAAGTGTTGAGTTTCTTCTCCTGGATGATCCGCAACAAATGATTTGTGATCCGATGTTTGTGCTGTGCTCGCTCTCTCCGTCATAGCGACATTGCTTGAAAAGGTGCACAAGTGTGCCACTCATTCAGATGTCAGAGTGATTGCAGAGCAGCATGAAATGAAGTGATTTGCTCAAGGAGATAACATGCTGCCCGATCTGGTAATTAAACCAATGATCTAACAATCGTGAGTGCAGTACCTTAACCACTAGGCCACGTGCTCTTCACACACACACACGCACACACATACACACATGCACACGCACACACACACAAACACACCACAGGTGTCAACAACTTGTTATTGAGCAAAGAATGTCAGAAATAATTTATTTGTCTCTGACACACATGCATACACACACACATCCACCCATCCCAGATGTCAACAACCTGGGGAATAAGATGAAGAATGTTTAAAGCAATCATATTTATTAGTTGGTGTCACACACACACACACACACACACACACACACACACACACACACACACACACACTCTCTGTCTGTCTATCTGTCTCTCTATCACACACACACACACACGTGTTTACAGTCTTTAGTATCATGTCTTATCCTGCTGTCAAGACCTGTATCAGATTTTATTTATAAATCGCACATTCCAGTCATGACCATCCCATCTGTTTGTATACATGAGCTGGTGTATTGCTGCTTGGTTAAGAAGTTCACTTCACAGCTCCGTGGTCCGCTGGTCACATGTCCTTGTCTTGGGGTAACAAAAATCACGGGAGTTGGAGGGGGGGATGTAGAGGAGGAGGAAGAAAGGAAAAAATTCCTGTTGTAGAATGTCCCCCTGTTTAACACCGCACATCCTCTTCTGAGACAAAACTGGGCTCCATTCTACGGACAGGGAACTACCACCCTATCAAGCACCAGGCACAGCATCCTACTCACTCTCACTAACCTACTAAAAACACACACAAGACAGTAAAATGTGGTTTAATAACAATGTGGCTGCCATTTCTTGTAGGTTGAGGGTCTACTGATGGCTTCTGATGGCAACAGAAACATCGTTAGTACCAGCTAAGACATTCTCTCTTTCTTTGTTTCTCTCTTTCTTTGTTTCTCTCTTTCTTTCTTTCTCTCTTTCTTTCTCTCATGCATACATGCATACATACATACGTCAAAGAAAAGGACATCTATGGACAACTGCTTCGAAACCTCCAGCTTCATACCAATAATAACTGGAGCACTAGGTTTTGTTAGTAAGTACTTAAAGGAGAATCTGGATAAACTGGGATTTTCAGAAAGACAAATCGACCAGATGATTCGTACATTACAAGTGCAATCTGTGAGTGGAACAATAAAAATATGCAAGACTTTTCTCAAGTTTCAAATGTGAATTTGTCTGGGTTAACTACATCTCATACATACATACATACATACATCCCATAGATACATATATACATACATAATGTTTATATTCCCCTAATGAACAAAATTATAAGGAAACACAATATTGTACTAAATAACAGCCAAAATCATTTAAAAATAGAAAAGAACAAAAAAAGACGAGGAAAAAATGTGGAATCATTTTGACTTGAATTATCAACTTTAAGAATCCTAAAGAAGCAATTTGACAAAATAAAAATTTGCCATGTAACATTTGAGCAAGCATAACATTTCTTATTTAACCCCTACTTCTAGATATAAACACTTTAAATAAAAATAATCAAAATTAAAATTTCCCATTGAAATTCCATGTTAATTTATGTCCCAATTAGCAGCTTAGTAATGACCAGGATATTTCAGTGAATTCTTTATTATTTTCAAAATTAATTGAAATAAAGAATGTATTGTTCAAGAGAAATATGGTAAGAAAAGGCTGGAGATGGACTTAAAATAAGATCATTAAAAATGGGGAAGAAATTGAAAGCGGCTGAGTTGTCACTGGTTCCACAGGCTGTTGCTTTAGCAAAAGGTGTTAAATTAATTCAAAGAGTTGAAAGCAGAGCAAGGTGAGAAAGTCTCAGGAGTGGCTGGAAATATTTTTAAAAAAAGACCCACTTGGATCTCCACGTCAGTGAGTGTTGACAGCCAAACTGCATTGCAACTTGCAACTGAGTTGAGGGCTTTTAAAGAGATCTGTAAATATTCAGAAATCTAGCTTAAACATGTGATTCCTGGCTAAAAGGAGAAGAAAGAAATGAGCCAGGGTATAAAACAATAAAATGTTGTCCTACTTTGTCATTGTGAGCAACAGTCACTGGAGACTTGAAACTTAACTCTTTAGCATATATTTCTCAAATATATGGCTTGTTTATTCACATTATTTTCAATTAATCATGTGTTATCTGGTAGCTTTGAGATTTCAGTGATGTGATTGTTTATTTTTAGAATGACATTGTAGGGTAAGTGTGAGAAGTCAGATCTGACGGGTTGAACATAAAACAGGTACAAAATATTTGGGTTGGATATGGCCATTTTAAATACTAGAGCACTAAACTATTTCTTATTTTTTCTCTTATTCTGACATTCTGCCAATAATGAAAGATGTCTTCAAATCTCATCTGCTTGTTTCTATGGAAATCAAAGTAAAATGTTTGGATCACCTCAGCTCTATTCCCCAAGCAGTTCTTTTATGTGTCACCAGCACAGATACCTTTTACATGTCACCGGTGGGGGTGCCTTTTATGATTTCACTTTGCTTAATTTGTCTTCTCAAGCACAGCAAATTGCCAAAGGTCTTGTAATAGAACGACCGTGCGAACCAAAGGAGAATGGCGATGAGACGGAAAAGGCTCCTTTTCACGCGTCACACGGTCGAACATAAAAAACATAATATAAGAAGGCTCGTCATGAGAGATACGAGCCAAGTGCCAGTAAAAGAAGAGAGTAGGACAGACAACCGATATATATATATATAAAAAGAGTAAGTTTATTAACATAGTGAAACTGCTTGTGTCTGTGTGTGCATGCATGCGGCATATATAAATAACACAGTAGATAAGTCAGGCCTTCGTGTACAAGAGTATGTATACAACAAATATGAAATGATGGACTGCCATATAAGCAAGATTGTGTGCACAATATGTGAGAGTACAAGTGTGTGTGTGAGTGAGAGGAACACAGAACATAGAAAGAGTGTCTGTAACATAGACTACAAAAAGTCTTAAACACTGAGATAGAGAAAAACCAGTTCGTATAAGAGTTACACAAGGAGATAGAATGTTCATACGCAGGAAGTTGTGGCCAAAGAGCAGAGCTGTGGTATCACAATATGTGTGTGTTGAGTGTCGATGCTGTGACCAGTTACCTGGTATAGAATAGTCTCGCAGGTTGGTTCTAATCCACTCATACAGTGTCAAGATAAAACCGCGTTTGTTGATATTGGTGTGTATTCTGGTAGTGGTGTTGCTGGCGACGACATTGTGGTAGTCAGTACATAGGTGGTGAAGATGTCGGTGCTGGAAATGGCTGTAGCTGTGTTCTGTATGTGTGGTCAGCAACCAGACCTGTGAGAGATCTGGAATCGAAGACGACTGGTGGGTTCAAACAGGCTTATTTATAGATGTACAGGGGGCTCCAGGGAACAGGCAAAAATCACTCTCTCATGTGACCTTATTAGAAGGCCACTATTGGACGGTATGAATCCTGGCGCGAAGCAGAACTGGGGACAGTTGCCGCGCAAATAAGAACCAATCAGGGTGGTGAACAGAAGGGTCCAAAGCAGCTGAAGGCTAGATGTTAGCCGCTTCGTTATCATTTATGATTGAATGCTCGAGAGAGAGGTTTCACTACAGTCTCGATCAATTGTCATCACTTCCGTGAGACTTGACATCCGTAGATCATGCTTCACCACCTCATCCCATGTCTTCCTGAGTTTACCTCTACCACGAGTCCCATCCACTTTCAGTGATCAGCACTTCTTTATGCAGCTGTCCTCATCCATATGCATTACATGACCAAACCATCACAGTTTTCTCTCTTGCACACTACATCTGATGCCTCTTATATCCAGTTTTTCTCTAAAGACACTTGCACCTTGCACTTTGTTGTACATGCACACTGCTGCTGCATATCTAGCGAAGTTTATTGGCTGCATTTCTTTCGAGCTTTCACATGATCCCTGCAGTCACAGCCCATGTTTCACTGCTGTGTAGCATGGCTGTTTGCACACAGGCATCATGCAATCTGTGTTTTGTTCTGAAAGAGAGGCCCTAACCAACTTGGTGTCTTCCACAAAGGCTGTCTCAGGACAATCTACAGTTATTCCCTTAAAGACAATTGGTGGAATCAAGTGCTCCCTTATGCAGTTGCAATTGCATTGGGCTTGTCATATTGCCAAAACGAATGTTGGTCGACCATAACTTAGATATAAGGACAGGCTGAAGAGTGACCTCTTAGCGGTCAAGATAGCTCACAATAGATTTGAGCAAATGAAATGGAGATCATCTTGCCATAATGGTATAAGAAACACGTTTTAACCAGTTTTAACAGGTTTGGGGTGAAAGGCAAAGGAGAAAAGCAGCTGCAAATGTACTATCTGCACTGACCCGTAACCCTTGTACATTTGCAGGCTTGTTTGTAAACAATTGGCAGGACTGAGATGTGGCACACACACACACACACACACACACGCACACACATAAGACAGGCTTCTTTCAGTTTCTTTCTATCAAATCTACTCACAAATTATTGGTTGGCCCAAGACTGTCCAAGGTGCCATGCAGTGGGACTGAACCAGGAACCATGTGGTTGGGCAGTAAGCTTATTGCCACACAGTCACACTTACACCTACATATATAATATGTTTATTCTTTTATTTTTTTATCCTTTGACCTGTTCCAGTCATTTGACTCATCACACATATATATATATATATATATATATATATATATATATATATATATATAAAGGGCTTCTTTCAGTTTCTGTCTACCAAATCCACCCACAAGGCTTTAGTTGGCCCGAGGCTATAGTAGAAGACAGTTACCTAAGGTGGCATGCAGTAGGACTGAACCCAGAACCATGTGGTTGGTAAGCAAGCTTCTTAGCACACAGCCACTCCTGTGCCTATATATATATATATGTATATATATTTTGCTTTTATATTAGGTTTGCAAGATGCAAGATTCTTTATGTGAATTCGTGTGTTAAAGCATATTTTATTGTGTCTTGGGAGAGTCATTCTGTTTTAATGCCTAATTAATTAACAAACTCACCAGTTCGATTTCCACTCATTTAGTTATTTATTTTTTTCGGTAAATTAGTAATGTGTGTGTATGTATATACATACATACATACATACATATATTTATATATATATATATATATATATATATATATATACATACCACTTGACAACCAGTGTTGGTTTGTTTACATCCTCATGATTAAGTAGTTTCACAAAATTAGCTTGTAAAAATAGGCATTCTTTTATTGGTTTCAGCTAGAGGCTGGGGCCATACTGGAGCACCGCCTTTCAGTGTTTTGGGGTTTCTTTTCTGTACAGTTTTTGGTGAAGAAGTGAGTTAGATGGAGCTGCTCTTGTTTGTGCTTCCTGTGCAGATGTGGGCTCGTCTGGGATTTCAGAAATTGGTCCAGGTGTTTTCTGAAGGCCTCCACATCTACACTTCTCAAATCTCTGAGGTTGTTTGGCAAGATATTAAGAAGTTGTTGTCCCCTGAGACCCAAGCTGCTGAAATACTGGGACCTGTCTGAAATGAAGAAGACAGGATCTTTGGTATTATGCAGTGTCACCCTAGACTTTTTTTTAAAAGATAGGACGAAACTTTTCGAAGCAGAGCCCCAGCATGGCCACACCAGTGAATGTTACAAAGTTATGCTTAAAACCCAACGGGGATGTTCTCGAGCAAGTCATAATTTTTGTTGTAGATGGGAAGAAACTCCAGAAACAGTAAAGCCATACAGAGTTATGTCCCCATTAGTTCAAGGGAATTCCGACTTCACTGTATTTTACTGCGCTGAACAGATTGTGGCTTTGCTTCAAATATTTGAGTGAATTTAACCTCTTCCCTCTACTTCCTTCTCGTCTCTCCTACCTCGGGAGATTCGCACCCCTTCTCTAGTCATGCATGAAAGCCATCTAATCACCTCTACCTTTTCCTTGCTACTTTCCTAGTTTTATTTCCTTTGATATCATCCAACAAAATTGTTGTTGTGACTTTCATTGGTTTTGTTGTTTTGCGACTGTTGTTTTATTCTTGTAGTTTTTGTTGTATGTTGTTGCTGTTGTTATTGTTGTTGTCGTGTAGCTTTACATCATGGAGGAGTTCTGTGATCAGCACCACTCCCCCCATGACCGTCCTGTGTATCTAGAAGTGTAGGACTATAATAATCAACAAGAACTCTCATTTCCCAACACAGCTGTTGTTCGAGGGAGATTCAGCTGCTATTTCTGATGTCAGTTGAAAGGCAACTCTGAAGCTTCAACCTAAGACACTTTGTGTGATTTTGGAGATCCATAAACGAGAGGGAATGACTCGTTTCATACATTATAGAAAGTGCACAGATTGAATTTCATTTAAGTTCGTTAAAAGGATTTTTATTAACTATATGCAAAATGGCCGTGGAGTTTATCTCAAATATTTTATGCTGAGAAAAACAGAAGGAAGAATAGATTCTTCTGAAAGGATAAACACCTTTTCATTATACAATATTCACGAAATATAGTCTATATATATATCATCTCTCTCTCTCTCTCTCTCTCTATATATATATATATATATATATATATATATGTACACACACATACACACTGTAACTATATTAGATAAACATTGTATATAGGTTAGTTATAGACACCATATAGGTTACATATAGACCAGATGTAGTGTATATAAATCAGCATCTGATGTCCATTTTCTATGCTGGTATATGTGTATATATATATATATATATATATATATATATATATATATATATATATATATATATATATATATATACATACACATACATACATACATATAAACACACGCATGCACATCACCATCATCGTCATCATAATTTAACGTCTGTTCTCCATGCTGAGATGGATTGATGGACTGAGTGGTCAGACAGGAGCTGACCAGCTGAAGAGCTGCTGCCTCAGCCCCATTTGTCTGTTTTGGCAAGGTTTCTATGGCCGGATGCCCTTCTCTAATACCAACCACTTTACAGAGTGTACCAAATGCTTTTACACAGCATGGATGCTTTTACGTGGCACTGGCACGGGTGCTTTTTATGTGGCACCAGCACCCACAAGCCTGCAAGGTTCAGAACACCCAGCAGAAGAGGAATGCAGGGCACATGCCCCTGTATGCAAGCAGCACACAACCATGATTTTACTTAGCTTGAAGGGTCTTCTCAAGCACAGCAAACCACCAGGAGTCTCAGTCCCCTGTTGTCCCCTCTGGAAGGTCCAATGTCTGAAGATCCTTTCTCACCACTTCATCCACACCTTCTTGGGTCTACCCCTTTCCCCTTTTTCCCTCCACAATTAGAGAATGGCACCCCCTGATGCAACTCTCCTCATTCATATGCATTACATGACCATACCAACGCAGTCTTCTCTCTTGCACACTACTTTTGATGCCTCTTGTACCCAGTTTTTCTCTCAAATCGCTTACACCCTGGCCTGTATGCACACTGACATTACCCATCCAGTGGAGTACACTGGCTTCATTTCTTTCAAGCCTTCACATATCCTCAGTAGTCACAGCCATGTCTCACCACTATGCAACATGGCTGTTCACACACAGGCATCATACAATCTGCCTTTCACTCTGGCGGAGAGGCCCTTTGTTACAAAAAAAGTGTAGTAGCTCTCTGAATCTCACCCAACCTATTCTTATTCTAGAAGCTATGCTTTCAGAACAACCACCTCCACTATTAACTTGGTAACAGAAACTGTCTACTGCGTCTAAGGATCTCCCCCTGACATTTGAGGGAGTCTATTTTTTGTAAACTCCTGGGGTTTAATGTCCCTGCACATCAGTCACATGTAACGACTGTTTTCTCTGTTAGTCTTCCAGTGACACTGCTGCACCTCTCATGTATCCACAGCTTGCATTCATTACACCACATGGAGTTTCTCCTGACACCTTTTCTCCATATTGAGCAGGGCTATCTTCCTGAAGGGATCTGTGATTTGTCTGTTTTCCTACTTACCAAGACTTTGGTCTTGGCTTAATTAATTCTAAAGCCCTTTGATTCCAGTTCTTGCTTCCATAACTGAAATTTCTGCTAGTGATTCAGCAATAAGAAGGTCATTGACATAGAGGAGCTCCCAAGGGCAGCTAGTCTTAAATACCTCAGTTATAGCTTGGAGGACTGTGATAAACAAGAGGGGGTTAAGAACTGATCCCTAGTGGACTCCTACTTGTACATTAAATTCCTTGCTATACTTTCATCTCACTGACCGCATCCCTGTACATGGCTTGTACAGCTCTCACTAACCACTCACCTATCCCTAGTTTCCACATTGCCCATCAGATAAGGGAGTAGGGGACCCTGTAAGAGGCTTTCCCCATGTTAACAAAAGCCAGATACTTCTCCTATTGCTTCACCAGGAAGAATCGGTGGTGCTTCTACCTGGCAAAATCCAAACTGCACCTCATCTATGCTAACTCTCTTCCTAATTAACTGAGCTCAGATCCATAATATAAATGCATCCTTTGCAGGTGCAGGTGCCATGTACAATGCACTTGTGCCAGTGCTATGAGAATGCACACGTGCCAGTGATATGTAAGAAGCACCTAGCACACTCTGTGAAGTCCAGCCATAGAAACCATGCCGCAGCATACAACTGGATGCTGGACAGTTTTCCAGCCTGGCCAGCTCCCGTCAAACTGTCCAACCCATACCAGCATGGAAAATGGACATTAAATGATGATGATGACGATGATGATGATACATAAATGTGTGTGTGTGTGTGTGTAGATAAAAATAGATATGGCCAGTTTATGGGGTTATCCTGCTTTTCACATCCCTAAACTCGTTGGCTAATGGCCTCTCTAGAAAATGGAGGAGAAAAAGACTTCACTACTTTTTGTCAACAACAAGGGAGTGTCTCCCTTTAAAATGCTATCCAAAATTGACCCTGTTGGCTTGTGGGTCCCAGGACGTCAGCAGGTATTTTCCTGAAGTGCAAGCAGGGTCTGAAAACTTGTGTTCTGCAGTTAAGGATGTTTCTCAGGTTGAGGGAATCCTTTAATATCCTCATCTGCTTGACTATGCACAGCTTACAACACTTGGTTCCATTTATGTAGGTGCCTGGGTTTTCTAGAATCTTCCATGATATTATGCTTGGAGGAGTTCCTTTGTCTTTCAGCCACCATACATGACTGGCTAACGACGTAGTATATCTCCTCTCTGGGATTCTGAAAGAGGATCTGTGGTTGGAGAGGCACTGCTTCAATGTGTTTTCGGAACATCTGATGTGTGGGTTTTGGTGACACTGTTTCTGTTGATGTTGATGCTGTTGCTTCCATTGTTGTTGGTGCTGATATTGTTGGTGTTGGTGCCATTAATGCTGGCATGGGGGGACATCATTGGTTGTGCTATAATCATTGTTGTTGGAGCTGTTATCAGTGCTAACCAATGGCTAACTTCAAAGCATATTATATGAGAACTCTCAAACGACTTGTGAAAGTAACTGACAGGGAGGAAAAACCTACAGTCAGAGATTTTTGGAAGAAATTCAACATAACAGATGCTGTTGATAATATAACTGAGTCATAGGATGAACTGAAACCTTCAACTTCGAATGGTGCTTGGAAAAGTAATATGGCCAGACTATATCCATGACATCACAAGTTTTCCACAATCGGAAAATCTACATCAAATTCAGAAAGATATTGTGACACTTGCAAAGGATGTAGACTTTGAAGAAGTCATAAAGGACAATGTGATTGAGATGCTAGCGTCCCAGAGAGAAAGTTTATCTAACAAGGAGCTGATGCTTTTAGAAAAAGTACAAGCTGAGAATACAGATGAGACAATGGAAGTTTCACCTACACCACCTTAAATTGACTATAAAGTTATTGCTCGATAAATGGCAGTTATCGAGGAAGGTCTGAAGGTTTTTGTTGATAAGGACCCTAATCATGAACCTAACATAGAAATAACAAAAGGAGTTTACAATGAGCTCAGTTCCTCTACGGAGCTGCAGAAAGCAATGGAACATCATAAACAACAAACAACTCTGGATAAGTTCTTCATCCCTCAAACTAATGTTTGTGATAATGAACTATAAAATAATAAAGATTGTCCGTCTTCCTCCTCCTCCTCCTCCTCACTCAGTTGCCAACATCTTTTGTGGTAAGAACGATCTCTTACGATATCTCGATTCTTATTAATTCCCTGAGGTTTTTTGTGTTTTTATGCATCTAAATTGCACCGTTTATGTTTAGGAATTGTTATTTTCGTGTATAAAAGTGATCGTCTTGCTCTCTTTTGTTTTCTTCGAAAAAGTCGATAGGAACGTAATATCACTTAACAACATGAAAATCAATCGGATAACGAATCTTGCATAATGAGATTTCGCGTTACGCAGATGTTCAGGAATGTCTGTAAAGTAAGGGATTTCTGGAGTTATAAATATTTCAAGGGAGTTAACTCTTATTATATGCACAGAGTCACTTCCCTTGGAAATAGAACTCGTCAAAAGAGTCCCTTATGTGGTCACTAAAGCTGTTAGAAATAGCAGCTAAATCTCTCTCAACTTACGACCTACCACGTCAAAACAAGAACGACGGATCTGACGTCATATATATAATATGATGGGGTGGTCATGGATGAAAGTTCAGAGAAAAGTAATTCGTAAAAATGCGATTGGTGCTTTGAAAATATTTGGAATGTTGGACGTGATTGGTTTGTTTCATATTTCTTAGATAATACTTGATGGCCGAGTGAAAAGGAATTTAAAAAACAGACAGATGGCATGTTGTTATAACAGGCGCAAACAGGACAGATTATAAACACTAATTATAAACAGATCAGCATTAATAATAATAATAATAATAATAATAATAATAATAATAATAATAATAATCCTTTCTACTAAAGGTACAAGGCCTGAAATTTTTAGAGGAGGGAGTTAATCAATTACATTGGCCCCAGTGTTCAACTGGTACTTACTTTATCGACGCTAAAAGGATGAAAAGCAAAGTCGACCTCAGCAGAATTTGAATTCAGAGCATAAAGACCGACGAAATACTGTAAAGCATTTTGCCTGATGTCCTAACAATTCTGCTAGTTCGCTACCTTAATAATAATAATAATAATAATAATAATAATAATAATAGTTTCAAATCTTGGCACAAGGCCGGGAAATTTTGGGGGAGGGGATGTATCGATTACATTGATCCCCAGTGCATAACTGGTACTTAATTTATCAACCCTCGAAAAGATGAAAGGCAAAGTTGACCTCGGCAGAATTTGAACCCAGAGCATACAGACAGACAAAATGTCGCTTAGTATTTTGTCTGACATGTTTATCATTCTGCCATGATATTGCTAATGATACACACACAAATGTTGTGCCGTATGCAATACTGAGGAAGGCACGACTTTTCTTATTATGAAGCACAGGGTTTTGAGATTCCACATGTTGGTAAAGCAACTCTTCCTGTAAACCATAGGTTCTCAAAGCGGGCGCTACCGCTCTCCGGTGGACGTTGAGAGGGTTCAGGTGGACGCTGGTGTCTAAGGGGTGGGGGTGGTAGAGAAAAAGGAGGCATTGGGAGGAAGGCAGTGGATTGGGGACGCTATGAATTTACTATAATATTATATTAAATATCAAATGATTCATAGTTTATATAAATTAGTAAAATATAAAATATTTATTTACACATAAAAATAGGGGTGGGGGGACATTATGTGCCTATGAGGGTGGGGCCCAAAAAGTTTGAGAACCTCTGCTCTAAACAAAGCTACAACTTGACATTGTCTCAATCTTAAATGAGACATTTTTGCCATCATTAAACCTAATTCTAGAATATGTGTGTGTGTGTGTGTGTGTGCGTGTGTGTGTGTATGTGTGTGTGTATACATGTGTGTTTATACATGTGTATGTCTATATCTATCTGTCTATCTATATATATATATATGAGAGCTGTGCGAGCCATGTACAGAGATGCTGCCAGTAAGGTGAGGGTTGGAAATGAGTACAGCAATGAATTCCGGGTAGAGGTAGGGGTCCACCAAGGTTCCGTCCTCAGCCCCCTCTTATTTATCATAGTCCTCCAGGCAATCACAGAGGAGTTCAAGACAGGTTGCCCCTGGGAGCTCCTCTATGCTGATGACCTTGCCCTAATTGCGGAGTCACTATCAGAACTAGAGGAGAAGTTTCAGGTGTGGAAGCAAGGTCTAGAATTGAAGGGCCTTAGAGTCAACCTAGCTAAAACCAAAATCCTAATAAGTAGGAAGGTAGATAAAACACAAACCCCTTCAGGTAGATGGCCCTGCTCAGTATGTAGAAAAGGAGTAGGTAGTAACTCTATAAGATGTACCCGGTGCAAGCTATGGACACATAAGAGGTGCAGCAACATCAAAGGCAGGTTAACTAGCAAGTTAGTTTTTGTTTGTGGCAGATGTTCAGATGCAATAAAGACTGTAAACAAACAGGAAACAACTTCTATCTCATTCCAGGGTGAAAAACTAGAGGTAGTCGATAGCTTCTGCTATCTGGGCGACCAAGTTAGTAGTGGGGGTGGGTGCGCTGAAAGTGTAGCTGCTAGAATAAGAATAGCCTGGGCAAAGTTTAGAGAGCTCTTACCCATGCTGGCGACAAAGGGACTCTCACTCAGAGTAAAAGGCAGACTGTATGACGCATGCGTACGAACAGCCATGCTACATGGCAGTGAAACATGGGCTGTAACTGCTGAGGACATACGTAAGCTTGCAAGGAATGAAGCCAGTATGCTCCGTTGGATGTGTAATGTCAATGTGAATACCCGTCAGAGTGTAAGTATCTTGAGAGAAAAGCTGAACATAAGAAGCGTCAGTTGTGGTGTGCAAGAGAGACGATTGCGCTGGTATGGACATGTGGTGAGAATGGATGAGGATAGCTGCGTGAAAAAGTGCCACACCCTAACAGTTGAGGGAACCCGTGGAAGAGGTAGGCCCAGGAAGACCTGGGCTGAGGTGGTGAGGCAAGACCTTCGTACATTGGGCCTCACCGAGGCGATGACTACTGACCGAGACCTTTGGAAATGTGCTGTGCGTGAGAAGACCCGGCAAGCCAAGTAAGATCGTTGCCAGTGCCCCTGGACTGGTTCTTGTGCGGGTGGCACGAGATGCACCATTTTGAGCGTGGCCGTTGCCAGTACCGCCTGACTGGCTCCTGTAGGATTTTCGAGCGAGATCGTTGCCAGTGCCCCTGGACTGGCTCTTGTGCGGGTGGCACATAAAAGACATCATTTCGAGCGTGGCCGTTTTCGTGCGGGTGACACGTAAAAGCACCCACTACACTCTCTGAGTGGTTGGCGTTAGGAAGGGCATCCAGCTGTAGAAACTCTGCCAAATTAGACTGGAGCCTGGTGTTGCCATCCGGTTGCACCAGTCCTCAGTCAAATCGTCCAACCCATGCTAGCCTGGAAAGTGGACGTTAAACGATGATGATGATGATGATGATATCTATATATATGTTGTGATGATTTGATAAGCGTTGCTGAGTTTTACAATTCTGTAAATAATAATAATGATATTTTATATCCTTAAAGCTTTTAAGCAATCACCGTGCATTGACTAAATAAAATAGTCTAATATTGGGGCATATAAGCCCCTTACAGTAAAAAGTGGGTTTTCCATATGCAAGGGACTTGAACCACACCTCTATGTACCCACTCGCCTCTTCACCATTAGATTTAAGAACTATAATTTCATAGTGCTGTTTTTATAAACAAGCATGTGCGTTGTCTGCGTTGATGTAATGGTAGCACACTTGTCGTGAAACATAGAGGTGTGAGTTCAAGTCCCATGCATACAGAAAACCCACTTTTTTTCCATTGAGGGTTTATATGCCCCAATATTAGCCTATTTTCTTTAGTCAATACATGGTGATCACTTAAAAGCTTTAAGCTTGTAAAATATTATTATCTTTATTTACAGATATATGTGGGTGTGGGTGTATGTATGTGCACGTGTGTGTGTGTATATATGTGTATATTCACATACTCATAAGTGTATGTTGTGATATATGTATGTGAGCACAATAGCCACTAAAAGATTTACAACCAAGAAAAGCTCTTGACCAAGTCACCCAGAACCTTGGGTTGCAGCGTGATGCAAGAATATGAAGACATTTATCAAAGAGTTTAATAACATCTAATTAACCCTTCACATGGGAGGGTGTGTGTGTGTACACAGAACAGCTAGTATGGGTAAGGAGGTATCTGTACGGGGGGGGGGGGTTCTAACTCAAATAATATTTTACTTTATTGTCTGCTTTATTTTTATTTCTCATTTTCATCTTATTTTTCTTAATTACTTCCCATCTTTGTTTATGGAATCCATCCCTTACCATTCCTGTCCAATGGCTTAAACTTACCATCACTAACTGCATGCTGTACCAAAACCGAGTTTATTTATCAAGATACCCTTTATAACATCACCTGAGGAGATGCATCTACACTGAGGGATGCACAACAACCAGTTGTACAGCATCCCACCTGCAAGGAACGCCATATATGTTTCTATGTGCTAGTATTAGTTTCATACTTGTTATGCATTGTGGGCAGTTGCCCGAGGATTGTGCCAGA
Organism: Octopus bimaculoides; assembly: GCF_046866305.1. Taxonomy (NCBI): domain Eukaryota; kingdom Metazoa; phylum Mollusca; class Cephalopoda; order Octopoda; family Octopodidae; genus Octopus; species Octopus bimaculoides. The sequence continues at coordinate 194,097,522 of NC_142929.1, read as the reverse complement.
GCATCAGACATGTTAAAAAATACTGTTTGGTATTCTTTCATTGCATGAACCTAAAAATAGCACATAAAAGCATATATTGTGTTTGTTAAATAATGTATTTATCTCTCACCAGATGGAGCACTTTTTTTTTGTTGGTCTTACCATTACGGAACAGTATACTTTGTGCATATGTATTTATATATATATATATATATATATATATATATATATATATATATATATATATATATATATATATATATATATATATATATAATGTAATGTTAATTTGCCATTTCTGTCTACAAAGACCAAGAAAAAAACATACAGTATGTAATAAGTTGTGTGGAACAGAGTTTATTTTAATGAGATACCTCTTGAACATCACCTGAGGAGACACATCTATACTAAGGGATACACCTAAACTAGTTATGCAGTATCCCACCCACAACGGATTGATGCCTGATGGGTCAAAACGATTGTAGGGATCAATAAAAATTATATTAAAACTATGTAAAGTGTATGTATTTTCCTTTTTTAAATTTCTTATATATATATCATCATCATCACCATCATCATCATCATCATCATCATCATCATCATCATCATCATTTAACATCCGTTTTTCCATGCTGAGATGGGATGGACTGAAAACTGATAAGCTGGGGAGCTGCACCAGGTTCCAATCTGGTTTGGTAAGGTTTCTACAGCTGGATGTCCTTCCTAATGCCAACCACTCTGAGAGTGTAGTGGGTGATTTTTATGTGCCAGTTATGAAACACCAGCATTGGCCACGACTACAATCTCACTTGGCATGATAGGTCTTCTCAAGCACAGTATATTGCCGAAGGTCTCAGTCACCTGTCATTGCCTCCATGAGGCCCAGCATTCAAAGATCATGCATCCCTGTCTTGCCACATGTCTTCCTGGGTCTATCTCTACCACTGGTTCCCTCCACAGTTAGAGATCAGCACTTCTTTACACATCTGTTCTTGTCCATATGAATCACTTCACCATACCAGCACAGTTGTCTCTCTTGCACACAACATCTGATGCCTCTTATGCCCAACTTTTCTCTCAACATGCATACACTCTGCCAAACATGCACACTGACATTACACATCCAGCAAAGCATACTGGCTTCATTTCTTTCAAGCCTACACATGTCCTCTGCAGTCACAGCCCATGTTTCACTGCTGTGTAGCATGGCTGTTTGCACACAGGTATCATACAATCTGTCTTTTACTCTGAGAGAGAGACACTCTTTATTATCAACAGAGGTCGGAGCTCTCTGATCTTTGCCCAACCTATCCTTGTTCTAGCAGCTACATTCTCAGGGCATCCACCTCTGCTACTGACTTGGTCACCTAGGTAACGGAAGGTATCAACTGCTTCTAGCTTACCTGCCTGGCATTTGATGGAGTCTATTTTCTGTAAGTGTTTAGAATTAATTGTACCTGGACGTCTGCCATGAACACAAAGACTATTTTCCCTGTTAACCTTCCTCTAATATTGCTGCACCTCTTATGTGTCCATAGCTTACACTGAGTACATTTATGGACTTTCTACCTATGCCTTTTCTACAGATTAAGTAAGGCCATCTACTTGAAGGGATTTGTGATTTGTCTGCTCTCCTACTTACTAAGGCTTCAGTTTTTGCTAGATTAACTCTGAGGCCCTTTGATTGTTAACCATGCTTCCATGCCTGAAATTTCTTCTCTAGTTCAGGTAGTGATTCAACTATAAGAACAATGCTATCAGCATAGAGTCCCTCCCAGGAGTTCCAAATACTCAGGCATTTCAAAATATCTTTCAATTTGTCATTATACTGTAGAAGTGACTGACCTACATTAAATCATGAATTTACAAGCTGACCGTAAAAGATTTGATCTGGCATTTGACCACTATTCATGGGAAGGATACATACATACATACATACATACATACATACGTATATATATATATATATATATATATATATATGACAGGCTTCTTTCAGTTTGCATCTATGAAATCCACTCACAAGGCTTTGGTCAGCCCGAAACAACAGTAGGAGACACTTGCTCAAAATGCCATGCAATGGGAAGCAAACTTCTTACCACATAGCCATGCCTGCACTGTGTGTGTGTGTGTGTGTGTGTGTGTGTGTGTGTGTGTGTGTGTGTGTGTGTGTGTGCGTGTAGACATATGATTGTCAGATTGTTGAACTACTTTCTTACCTGCCTACCAACCCACCTACCTAGATGCATGTCTACCTATATACATATCTATATATCTTTGTAAGTACCAATCTATCACACCCTACCTTATTGTGTGTGTGTGTGTATGTGTACGTGTGTGTGTGTATGTGTACGTGTGTGTGTGTGTGCTTGATAGATGGTTTCTGTAATCAAGACCTCCAATGTTGTCAGGTAAACAAAATTAATTACTTGTCCAAGTCACGCATCAACTAGACTTGTTGGTAGAAACATGTTTCACTTCTTACAACACAAACCACTCCAACTGTCATTATTGGGGTGGGGGAGTGGAGGTGGGGGCGGCGGCGATGGTGGTGGTGGTGGTGTGGAACCAGTAAATGGAAATATTTTTCCTGTTCCATTGTTCATATATTTTTTTAAATCCTGAAACGCTGGGAAATCTTATCTTTGTTTCTAGATTGGGAAATACCTGTTCTGAAAACTAATACATCGACATACTTTACACACACACACACACACACATGCACGCACACGCGCACGCGCACCCACGCAGGCATGTACATGTATATGTATGTAACGATGATGATGATGATATAATTATGTGTGTGTGAGTGTTTATATATATGTATATACATATAAGCATACATGCATACATATATGCGTACTTACCTACCTACCTACCAACCTACATACATACACACACATGCACACACATGCACATATATATATATATCAATATCAGAGGAAAGTTAACAGGGAAAATAATCTTTGCGCGTGGTAGATGTACAGGTGCAATAAACATGAGAAAAATACAGAAAATAGACTCCATGAAATACCAGGGGAAACCTAGAAGCAGTTGATGGATTTCCTCGTTATTTTGGTGTTTAAGTCAGTAACTGAGGTTGTTGCCCCGAGAGAGTAGCTGCTAGAAAAAGAATAGGCTGAGCAAAGTTCAGAGAGCTTCTGCCTTTGTTGGTAACAAGGGGCCTCTTGCTCAGAGTGAAAGGCAGATTGTATGATACCTGTGTGTGAACAGTTATCCTACACAGCAGTGAAACATGGGCTGTGACTGCAGAGGATATGTGAAGTCTTGAAAGAAATGAAGCCAGTATGCTCCGCTGGATGTGCAATGGCAGTGTGGACATATGACAGAGTGTAAGCATCTTGAGAGAAAAAGTTGGACATAAGAAGAATCAGATGTGGTGTGCAAGAGAGACAACTGCACTAGTGGGGTCATGTGATGCATATGGATGAAGACAGCTGTGTGAGGAAGTGACCATCTCTGACTGTGGAGGAACTTTAAAGAACTCACACTGACACACAGCCACACACACAGCCACACACACACACACACACACACACACACACAGAGTCACACACACACACACAGAGTCACACAGAGTCACACACACACACACACACATACACATATATACATATGTATGATATACATATTTACACATCTACACATTACATGCACACAGAGAAAAAAGCAAAATAGATGGAAACGGAGACCAACCCACAGACGCACAGACCTAGTCATATGTATACATACACACCCACACAAACAGACAGATTCATTATAGACAGATATGCACACACATATGTGTGCATGTATATATGTGTATATGTATGTATATACGTGTGTGTATGTGTGTATATATATATAGATATATATATATATATATTTTTATATATCATCATCATCATCATCGTCGTCGATTAACGTCCGCTTTCTATGCCGGCATGGGTTGGACGATTTGACTGAGGTTTGGTGGGCCAGGAGGCGACACCAGGCCCCAATTCGATCTGGCAGAGTTTCTACAGCTGGATGCCCTTCCGAACGCCAACCACTCAGAGAGTGTAGTGGGTGCTTTTACGTGCCACCGGCACGAGGGCCAGTCAGGTGGGTACTGGCAACGGCCACACTCGAAATGGTGTATTTTACGTGACACCTGCACAGGAGCCAGTCCATTGGCACTGGCAACAATCTCACTATATATATATATATATATATATATATATTGGGCCTCACCGAGGCGATGACTACGGACCGAGACCTTTGGAAATGTGCTGTGCGTGAGAAGACCCGGCAAGCCAAGTAAGATCGTTGCCAGTGCCCCTGGACTGGTTCTTGTGCGGGTGGCACATGAGATGCACCATTTTGAGCGTGGCCGTTGCCAGTACCGCCTGACTGGCTCCTGTAGGATTTTCGAGCGAGATCGTTGCCAGTGCCCCTGGACTGGCTTGTGCGGGTGGCACATAAAAGACACCATTTCGAGCGTGGCCGTTTTCGTGCGGGTGACACGTAAAAGCACCCACTACACTCTCTGAGTGGTTGGCGTTAGGAAGGGCATCCAGCTGTAGAAACTCTGCCAAATCAGACTGGAGCCTGGTGTTGCCATCCGGTTTCACCAGTCCTCAGTCAAATCGTCCAACCCATGCTAGCATGGAAAGCGGACGTTAAACGATGATGATGATGATATATATATATACTTACAACAGTGATCACGCTGGCATTCGGTCATGTAAAAACAAATAATAAATGAGTATATACATATATACGTACAGGTATGTGTATACCTACGTCTACCTGTATATATAGGTGCACCCAGATATGGACCTATATATACAGGTAGATGTTGGTATGCACATACCTGTACATATATATGCATATACTCATTTATTATTTGTTTTTATATATATATATATATATATATATATATATATATATATATATATATATATATATATATATATATATATACATACATATATATATACATATATACACACACACACACACACACACACACACACACATATCATCATCATCGTTTAATGTCCGCTTTCCATGCTGGCATGGGTTGGACGGTTTGACTGTGGACTGGCAAGCCAGAAGGCTGCACCAGGCTCCAATCTGATCTGGCAGAGTTTCTACAGCTGGTGGCACGTAAAAAGCACCATTTGAGTGTTGGGCCTCACGGAGGAAGTGACAAGTGACCAAGAGCTTTGGGGATATACCATGCTTCACCTGTCAAGCCAAGTGGAAGTATGGTCATGGCTGATGCTGGTGTCAGGTCAATGGCACTCATGCCAGTGGCACGTAAAAAGCACCTTCTACACTCTTGGAGTGGTTGGTGCTAGGAAGGGTGTCGAGCCGTAAAAACCTTGCCACATTGGATTGGAACCTGATGCAACTCCCCAGCTTAACAGTTTGAGGTGGGGATGGTGGGGTTAGGGTTTTGTTATTTGGGAGATGGGGTGGGTGTAAGTGGTGGATGTGAAGCATCTGTGACAGCAAGAGCGAGACTTGGCCGGGTGAAGTTCAGGGGATGTGAGAAAAGGTTCTCATTTAAGTCAAAAGAAAAGGTCTGTAGGAGTTGTGTGAGAGATGCAATACTGTATGGGAGTGAAATATGGTATCTGAGGGAGAGAGAGAGAGAGATGGCGATTTTGAGAAGGACTGAGAGAGCAATGGTGAGAGGAATGTGTGGTGTGAGGCTGTTTGATAAGAGGAGGACTGAGGACTTGATGGGGATGCTGGGGTTGGAGGAATCAGTGGAATGGCTGGCAAGGGCACAGTTCCAGTGACGCAGTGTTTGGTTGTTGTGTGCATGCTCACATGTCCAAGATAGGAGGCTGCACACTAGGGAGAGAGAGCACTGTGGATCACGCAGTGCCGACCCTGGTGTGCTGGTGAAAGGTAGTGTTTCTTTTTGACTCCGTATGTGTTGTGCTTAAAAACGTATTTATATTCTTGAATGTGATAAAGTGTAGAATTGGATTATTATCCTGCTTCCAGCTTCAGTGTTGGTGCCAGCATTTGAAAAATAGGGCAGATTTTTCCCCCTTGTTTTGTGATTTAAAGGGTATTTTTGAAAAACAAGGGGGAATTCACACCGGTGTTCAGTGAACAAATTAAACACACTGCCTGGCAATGACTAAAAAAACAAACCAATCAAGTTTATGTATAAATTTTCTTTTTATATGTTTGTTTCCTTTTACACAATATTAAAACAATGGCTAAAAGTTTTCTGAAGCAGCACCCCTCCTCCCCACTAATTTTATCTATGAGCCGCCACTGTACAGAAGATAATCCCGAAACCATTGTATGGTGGGGTCACATAATGAGATCCCTGCCATTGGCAATTCTATGAACAGGGAGAAATTGGAATCCTTGGACATGAAGTCAAAGAAGGGTTGTGAGAGTCAAGCAATTGGTGAGAGGAAGAGTCAACGTTAGGGAGTCCACTAACGATAGGTGCTGTGATTAATTTAATAAAGCACAAAAGTCTCCACCAAATAGAATTGGTTACTAAGCAAGGTTGTTGGGTGAGGAGAGAAATAATACAAGACTAGACATGATATCAACATTGGAAAAGGAGCGGGGGGGAGAGCAAAGGAGAGAGAGAGAGAGATAGAGAGAGAGAGAGAGAGAGAGAGAGAGATAAGTAATTTGACAAGGTCTCCTCCTTCTGCTCTGAGAGGATCCAAGCAAATAAAGAGCAAGGTCTGCCTCTTCAGTTGTTAAAGCGTGTTAAACTATGACAACCAGACGACAAGGTGGGAACGAAGACATTTAATCATTGTCAACAACATAGTGATGTCTACTTTGGTGTCTCTGTGTATGGATAGAAACATACAGGTATATACATGTGGGCATACAACACACACACACAAACACATGCACACAAGCACGCACACACACACACATACACACACACACACACACACACACACACACACACACACACACACACACACATACACACACATGTCTATATAGTTATTAATAAAGAATTATCAATCCAGACAAATTACTTGCCCTGATTTGTTAATACAAATACACCAGGCTAACAAAAGATTTTCTCATTCATATCAGAACTCCGGGTAATCCTAAGATCCAATCTCGAAGCCATCTTCATAAAGCCATGATTGCATTCTTCAGATAATATGTTTTCACAGAGTGATGTTTACAAGAAAAGGCATAAACAATGGGCTTTACATATTTCTTTATTTGTGCATTGTAGACTTACAGCTGTTTCTGACATACTTTATAGGTGTGTTGATGGTCCTGTTTACTCAATCGATTGATCAATTGAGAAAATTGAACGACCTTAACAAATACTACCATCTTCAGTTTGCTGTAAGATGCACAAACATAGAAATACGCAAAACCCCTCGTTTATGCCTTTTCTTATATGTGTGTATGTATGTGTGTATCTTTGTATGTATAGACTAAAACTAGAAAAGCATAAATTTCACATGTATAGTTCATAGTTTAAACTATGAACTTTAAGGGAAACTCATGTCTTTTCTCTTTTATTACCTCCAGCTTAGCGAAGGCAGAGGTATTGTTTTCAGTTGTGTTTGTTTATTTGTTTGTCCATGGACAAGATATCTCAAGAACTGCTGGATGGATTCAGATGAAACTTTCAGGGAAGTTTGACCTTGTGTCTGGCACAAACTGATTAGATTTTGGGATCGATCTGGTACCGGACAAGGATTCTGGATTATCTTTCCTGTTTTTTTACTTAATTTTTGAGAGCAACCAGGTTCATTTTTAGTATTCTCGTTTGTGAGAGCAATCAAGTTTATTTCAGATATTCTCATTTTAAAAATCGTCTCTAGCTAATCGTTGAGAGGACATTGGTGTTGCTTGGCGGAGGTGTGTGCTCTCTGAGTGCTCTTGTTCTAAATATTTTGTTCTTAAAGATTGTTTTAACCAGGTGTGTATATACATGCAAGGTGGACCCACTGAGATTTACAGAAAAGTGTTGAAGTTGAACATCTTGTCATTCATTGAGCTTTTAATTAAAGTGGATTAATTCTTTGATGTTTTTACATCAATTATGTATTCACATATTATATATCATCATCATCATCATCATCATTTAATGTCCATTTTCCATGCCGGCATGGGTTGGACAGATTGACAGGATCTGGCGAGGTCAGAGAGCTGTATCAGCCAGCAATTGCATGTTTTGGCTTTGTTTCTATGGCTGGATGCCCTTCCTAATCCCAACCACTTTACACAGTGTACTGGATGCTTTAAACGTGACACCAGCATCAGTTCTTTTTATGTGGTACCAGGTGCGTGAGTGTTTATATAACAAAAAAAAAAAAAAATGGAAATTCTTTTTAACTAATTTAATATACAACCCCCCCCCAACCTTTCTCAATACATATCAAACATGTACACTTACATTACAGAGTGCTAGTATATGTTTGTGTGTGTGTGTGGGTTGGGGGGGGCTACGTGGGAAGAAGTTAGGCACAGGCACGGCTGTGTGATAAGAAGCTTGCTTCCCAACCACATGGTTCCAGGTTCAGTCCCACTGCATTGCAACTTGGGCAAGTGTTTTCTACTATAGCTTTGGGCTGACCAATGCCTTGTGAGTGGATTTGTTAGGCAGAAACTGAAAGAAACCCATTGTATTAAAGTCTGTCATACCGGCCATGACGAAGGGAAATAGCCCTGAAACTCGAGTCGCCTTTATATATATATATTTATATTTATATATTTATATATTTGATCCTTTATATTGAACACTCAATATTTCATCTACATTCAATACTTTCTTTCATGGTGCCATCCATTTTTATTTTATTTTATTTTATATTATATATTGTATACTATATTATATATTGTATATTCCATATTCTATACCCCACATTAGTCCTGCAGGAATATAAATAAAACATAAAAAACAGACAGTGTTGGAACTCTTTTAAGCAAAATAATATATTCCTCTATACACAATCATACATACAAAAATCCCCACCTTTTTTGTATTTATTTTTACTCGCATATATATATATATATATATATATATATATATTTGTGTGTGTGTGTGTGTATTTATGTATGTGTCTATATTTGTCCCCTCACCTGCCATTGCTTGGCAACCGATGCTGGTGTGTTTATGTCCCTGTAACTTAGCAGTTCAGCAAAAGAGACCGATAGAATAAGTACTAGGTTTACAAAGAATAAATTCTGGGGTCGATTTCTTCAATGAAAACCCTTTAAGGTGGTGCTGCAGCATGGCCACAATCAAATGACTGAAGCAAGTAAAAGAATATAAGAATACATATACGTGTGTGTGTGTGTGTGTGTGTGTGTGTGTGTGTGTGTGTGTGTGTGTGTGTGTGTGTGTGTGTGTTCTACCCTCATTGCTGTTTGGAAGTGAGACATGACTTATTTATCAAAAGGTTTACCTTTACTGGCAACCAAAGGTATTTCTTTGCAAGTAAAGAGAAGGTTGTGATGGTGCAGGATAGTCAGACATGGGCCCTGAATACAGGGGACATGCAAAAACTTGAGAGAAATGAAGCTGGTATGCTCCACTGGATGTGCAATGTAAACGAAAATGTACAACAGAACACTGATGTATTGAGGGGAAAGTTAGGCATAAGAGGAATTCGATGCAGTGTGGAAGAAAGGGAGACTGTGCTGGTTTGGTCATGTGATGCAGATGGATGAGGACAGTTGCATAAAGAAGTGTCAATCACTTAATTTGGAGGGAAGTTGTGGAAGAGCCTTATAAAGGAGACAAGAGAGGAGTGAGCCATGTGGCGCATTGCTGTACGCAAGAAGATCTGCCCACCACAACAGAATTGAAATCCTAAAACCAAAGTGTCACATAAAAAGCATTGGTGTGGGAGTAGGTGCCACATAAAAAGCACCCAATACATTTTGTAAATTGGCTGGCATTAAAAAGGGGCATCCAGCTGTAGAAACCAAGCCAAAAGAGACGAATGGAACTGGTGCTGCCACTGGCCTTGCCAATTCTAATCAGTCTGTCTAAACACTTGCCAGCATGAAAAATGGACGTTAAATGATGACAATGACAATGATGTTGATGATGATGATGATGATGTATAGCTATATATCTCTATCTATCTATCTATCTATCTATCTATCTATCTATCTATCTATCTATCTACACACACACACACACACACATATACACACACACACACATATATATACACACACACACACATATATATACACACACACACATTATTAGGCTAATTTGGAGAAATTTTGGCATGAAATCCCTGGTTACAAAAGAGGCTTATAGTAGCAGAGTCCCTTCTCAGAGGGGCTCTGGCTTTCTGTACAGCTCTCCCTCTTGTCCCTTCTCTGGTGATATCTGATTCAAAGTGCTTGTATTTGACCTCAGCATCACTTGATAACTGGTGTTGGTTTGTTGACATCCCAGTAATTTAACGATTCAGCAAAAAAGACTAAGATAAGTACTAGTCTTAAGAATGAGTTCTGGGGTTGATTTGCTTGACTAAAACTGTCAAGCAAGTGCCCCAGCATGGCCACAGTTCAATGACAAAACCAAATAAAAGATAGAAGACAAGATATGGTTGTGTGGTTAAGTTTGCTTCCCAACTGCATAGTTCAGGGTTCAGGGTTCAGTCCCACTGTGTGGCACCTTGAGCAAGTGTTTTCTACTATAGCCATGGGCTGACCAAAGTCTTAGGAAGGAACTTGGCAGATAGAAACTGAAAGAAGCCCTAAATATATTTTTGCATGCGTGTGTCTTTGTGTTTTGTGTTTGTCCCCCACCACTGCTTGACAACCCGGGTTGTTGTGTTTATGCCCCTGTAACTTAGAGGTTCAACAAAAGAGACCAATAGAATAAATACCAGGCTTAAAAAAAAACGAGTCTTGGCGTTGACTCATTCAATTAAAATTCTTGAGGAGGTGCCCCAGCATGGCCACAGTCTAATGAATGAAACAAGTTAAAAGGTTAAAGAAAAGGTAATACATACATATATACTTACACACACACACACACACACACACACACACACGCACACACACACAAACACATATATATACACGTATACATATGTTTATGCATACAATGTAATATAACATACACACACACTCGCACACAAACGCATATGTATGTTTGCGTGTGCTTGCGCACGCGCGCGTGCATGTGTGTGTGTGTGTGTGTGTGTGTGTGTGTGTGTGTGTGTGTGTGTGTGTGAAATAGAACGTTTGCTAGATTGACAGAGGCAGGTAAACAAGTAGACAAATAGATAGAGAAAGAGAGAGCGAAAAGAGAGAGGGAGAGGGAGAGGGAGAGAGAGAGGAGAGAGAAAGAGGAGAGAGAGAGAGGAGAGAGAGAGAGAGAGAGAGAGAGAGAGAGAATTTGCATTCGCGTGTGGGAAGCAATGGACAGGAACAAGCAAGTTTCAAACTGTCACACAAACAGACACACACACACACACACACACGCACACGCACACGCACACGCACACGCACACGCACACGCACACACACACACACACACTCTCAAGCAGACAATCGACGGATTTATTGTGGTGGAACCGACAAGTCCCGACTTCGACTGCTGTGAACGAAAGGTAAGTTATATCGAGTTTATCCAGTTGCAGACTTTTAATATTATTGTCTTACATATGTCTGTATATATACAGGTAACACATCGATTTTCCGGAGCCTTTAGTTCAAAACCCTTTCCGTGATACTGATTTTTCTGAACCGGGAGGGGAAGGGAATGTGCTCAACACCCCTTAAATTAAACAAACATCAAATTTGCTTAATTAAATGAAGCATACTTACCTGTACATTTGTGTAAATTAAAGTGGATTAGAAGAGGTTCCGAACCGTCGGTGTCCGGGACTTCGGTACTGTGCGTGCTTGTGTTTGTGTGTGTGTTTGTGTGTGTGTGTGTGTGTGTGTGTGTTTGTGTGTATGTGTGTGTATCTATCATTTGCAAGCGTGTGGTGGAAAAAAAAATTGAAAAGTTCCCGTCGGAAAAAATTCGACTTATGTGGGTGTGCTGTTCCAAAAGTCCACCAAGGCATTCTAATGTGAAAATTACCGAGTAACAACGAGATACTCAGTTAGTGTGTGTGCGTGTGTGTGTGTTGTAAGCAAAAATAAAACGAATGGCTATTTCAAGGTATCACTCCAAAAGCTTGATTTCTTCTAATAAACGGCGCCACTGAAACGCGCGTAGAGGCGATACTCTGAACTCGACGTTTGTTCTATTCTTGTTTGCTCAATATTGATTTCAATTTTTGGCGCAAGGCTGGCAATTTCGGGTGAGTGAGTAAGACAATTGCATCGATCCCAGTGTTCAACTGGTACTTATTTAATCGACCCCGAAAGGATGACAGGCAAAACTAACCCCGGCGGAATTTGAACTCAGAACGTAAAGACGAACAAAATGTCACAAAGCATTTTGTCCGACGCACTAACGATTCTAGCAGCTTTTGCCGCCTTATTTTGTTTGCTAAATATCACACCGCAGAAATTGTAACAATAACTCCTTTGATACAAACACGGATTTGTAGAATCCTCGGGCACCAAGTGAACAACTGTTTAACTCTGTTAATCACACTTTTGCTAATTTGATCAGTTGAAATACTCGGATTTCAGTTTTCTCTCCTTTTTGGCAGGAAATAATCTGTCTAACCAAAAAGAAGCAGAGGGGCTTATAAGTTAATTCACCAAGATTCACTCACTCTCTCCCTCTCTCTCTCTCTCTCTCTCTCTCTCTCTCTCTCTCTCTCTCTCGCACGCACACACACACACACACACACACACACACACACACACACACACACACACACACACACACACAGGTTGTCCGTAAGTCAGAGATAAAAAGCACATTCTAAAAAAGAAATTGAGCGGTTATACTTTATATTATCGAATACTATATTCTTGGTTATGCCATATAAATGGGTCAGAATAATAGCGATGGCATCGTACAGACTATTTCACTTGAAGAAATTCACAACTCTTCAGACATCCTGACTGGAAGCACGCAGCCTCTTTTTCGCTGTCCAGACTCACTTGGTGGAGATAAAAAGTGGAAAGAAAAAGGTAATGACAGGTTATAACATTTTCTGGGGCGAAAAGAAGAGTTTCCAGCCACTTACTCGAAAAGGGAGACAAGCATGTTGTCAAAACGAATTTTTTATTGTGTGGGCAGCGACCAAATATCTCGCTTTTCGAGTTCGGGAAGGCAGTTGAATCGTGTGGAATTTTTTGAACTATTCCCTTCATGATTAATCGAAATTTACATTACCTACCTACATTCACATGTGCCCCAGGCTGTTCCAGCAGTTCCCAGTAGATCTTGTATGGCATTCCTTCTTAATCGCCATATAGAATTGGCTAATATTGTAACATTGCACCTCTTTTGATTTCTAAAAGTGGAACTGTGATTATTTAGCCTAGTGTTAAAGGAACCCTCCGTTGTGTGTGTCCCTCCGTTGTTGTTGCCATTGTTGGACAATCCCTCTGCTTGCTAGACTGCGGCCTCAGCGTTGCATCGACCATTCATTCACTGTCCACTTACTGCTAACTCTACACGTACATCCCGCCTCTGCGCGGGGCTTCACTAATATTTTCTTTGACACTCGGCGCACAACTGAACAAGACCCTAAACCGAACAACTGAGCCTCATCAAAGTAAATTACTCCCATATTCTTTTATGGAAGGGTTTGACGGATTTTGTAACTGTAATCCTAGAGATAGCCCCGGTTCTGTTGCTTGGAATGGTTCCTGAGAAGACAGAGCATTGACAGTTCTGCTATTATGTCACTTGATAAACGAAGATATAATCACTGTTAGATGAGAGATTACTGGAGTTACATTTTATATCTCTTAAATCACTACACTGTAATCCACACGTGCGTGTGTGTGTGGGTGAGAGAGAGAGAGAGAGAGAAGATTTGTTAATTTGATGACTGCTCAGTTTTTCATCTCAGATATTGTTGTCTTTGAAACTCAAATTCTTTTCTTTCTGTCTTTTTTCTTTTGACAACTTCGGGCAACCAAATCAATCTTTTTTTTTCTATTTTGAAAGCATCAGCTCCGTTTCGCGTTCGTCTCCGTCTGATCGATCAGGATTGAGCTTTTGGTGGAGGAGTGAAATGCAATAATAATGCACGGAGTTACTACACATAACAGAAATAGGATTTCTGTGAGATTTTGGTGCCGTTGCCGGGTGTCATCCAATAGATCTGAAAAGACAACTTGGAAGGTTTCCATGACGATCGGAAAACGATTTAGTTAAGCAATTTCGGTCAAAATGGAAAAGAATGGAAGCGCATTGTGACCAGCGATGTCTAACAGCATCTGGTGGCCCGGTCGATATACATTCCATTACAGACAACAAATATCAAATAACAATGACCACAGACCTGGATGTAAAGTTGCTCTTTATTTCGGTCATTTGTTTCCCTCCTCTAACGTCAAGGGACATAACCTCGCTTGTCTTGATTTTCTTTCATTCCGGTGGATTTCCTCAAACGCTCAATCGAATATCCTACATATAGGTTTCAAATTTTAGCACAACGCCAGTAATTTCGTGGTAGGGTGAAGATCGATTACATCGACACCAATGCTCAGCTGGTACTTAATTTACCGACCCCGAAAAGCAAAATCGATCTCGGTGGTATTTGAACTCGAGACGCAAAAACGGACGAAATGCCGCTAAGCATTTTGCTACGCATGCTAACGATTCTGCCATCTTACCGCCTGAAATATCTGACATATTACGACCAATATTGATCTATATTGAAGTATATTGATCTATTGAATACAGAAAATTCCGATCACCATATTTATTTTGTTGTCTGCCAATTCTTTGGTTTCTTTGGCTTTAACTCGAACACCATTTTAGAAAATATTTTCATCGATCCTAAGATAATTTTAGCTTCCACCAATAGAAAGGTTATTAATGGCCGGGCATTCCCAATCGATTAATTGATTTCTATGTAATCAGCAGAGACAAAACCAAAGAGCAACATTGACTGCATCGGTTGTTAAGGAGCAACAAGTTAGTTCACCGGATTTTCCCAAACAGAAATAGAAACAATGATTTGAATAGCAAAATATATAAGATGGAGGGTGACTATTTTATCTTGAGTCAGGCATTAACAAGGTTTATAGCCATGTTTGAAGCGGTGGAGTGGTTGAGGGGGTCAGCGGGGGAGAGTGGTGGCTGACCGTAAGCAGAAAGTTTTGATGAGCACGAAGTTCTCGGACCTCGAGTCACTGATATAGATTTACAGATGTGTGTATGTGTGGATGGGTGGGTAGGTGCGCGCGCGAGCGTGTACAGACATTCCAGTGTAACAGACAGAAGAGTTGTTTCTGAAAATGTTTCTGTGAAGTGGAACCTTCTGACGTAAAACTATTTTCATTTGTGTTTCATGTTACGGAATTACACATTACGACAATAATTTCAAAAAATGCAATATATATATATATATATATATATATATATATATATGCAATGTTAAATCTCTGAACGAGGTATTAACAGTAACTGCACGATAAAGTGAAGTATATTTTCCACTTAAATGTGGCTGACCCCTAAGGGGGTAGCATCCACCCTTAGGAGTCAGCCACATTTAAGTGGCAAATATACTTCACTTTATATATATATATATATATATATATATATATATATATATATATTCTGTTATTCTGTTATTCTGTTATTCTGTTATATGTTTGAGCCCTAAGGCTATGGCCATGCTGGGGCACGGCCAGTGCATTCACCCTTTAATTGGCCGATTCTATGTGATTGGTTTTTGGTGAAGGAGGGAGTTCGACACTGCTGCCCTTTTTTGAGTTTCCTGCCTGGATATTGGTTCATCTGGGATCTTGGACAGCAAGTGGTCAAGTTGTTTCTTGAAAACATCTACCCCCACCCCTTGGAGATCCATCAGATGTTTTGGTAAGGCGCTAAATAGCTGTGAGCCCTTGAATCCCAAATTATTGCAATACATGATCCTCACCTTAGGTGGGACAGCTGGGACATTTGGAACAGTGCAGTGACGCACAATTCGAGGCCTGGTATTATTCTCAATTCCGAAGTTTGGTACCAGCCCCTCCAGTATCTTACAACCCCCACACACTCACGCACGCACACACCTGCGCGCACGCACACTCGTGTATATATATAATTATATATATATAAAATAAATAATAAATAATAAATAATATAATATATATATATATAGGAGAATTTACGAAAAAGACAACAGACGAAGACAGGTGGTGTAAACAACAAATGGATATATTAGTATAACGCTCGGGAATAGAGAAAATCTTTGACGTTTCGAGCTACGCTCTTCAACTGAAAGGAACACAGAAAGAAATAAGCAGAGAAACAAGGAGAAATATATATATATAGGGCCTTATCGTTAACAGTTTCAAATGCCAGCTCTGGTTTCTCGACCATCCAGCTTCACATGAACAGACTGTAAACCTGTTTACAGATTCTTTCGTCTCTGTCGAGGTTCCTCCATCAACGTGGTGCTCTCTTGCTGCCTTAATTACTAACCGAGCTTTCGAGTCCATCTTTCGTTTCAAAATCACTAACTTTGAACAGCTTTAAAAAAATCTTGAGGTCATTGAGTCCTACCAAGTTATTTTGATACTTAAGAATTACTTGTCGATTTCTAAGTTATTGTATTTTCTCAGAGTTAGTCTCTCTTGTAGATTCCCGTCATCTCTCCAATGCTTTGACGACCTAATCGTCAGGAAACTCGAATGCTTGGTCAATATCAGACTCTCCTCAGAGTCTCGCGACCAGTCTAGTTTGGAGGTCTGTTTTCTTTCCTCCATCCACGCTTGCTCCCCTTTAGTAGGCAACATCTCGCTTCCAACATGGTCTAGTTCCAGTAGGGAAATGGACGAAGCTCTGTCACAGTGGAGAGAAAATGGGTTTGTCAGTTCCTGTTACAGTTGAGGATAGACGGAAGCAGAGAGTATGGGACAATCTGCGCTCAGGTGCCACTTTCAACTCTCTCCTTGATCAATCTAATTAATTTTCAAGGCGTCGCCTACTTTCTGGGGATTGGATTGATGCCCTGTGTGTGGCCAATATTGGAGGTCTACTCAGTCTTGATGATTTCTGCATCTCCATCGCACTCCGACTGGAAGCTGGCCTCTGTAGGGGACTGACTTGTCGCTTTGGTAGGCCCCTCAATCTCACACGTCTTCACGGTTTGCCTTGCCGTTGAAATGCTGGTCATTTCGCACGTCACACCGAGCTAAACTTATTAAGCGGGCCCTGGCTCGGATTAATATCCCCTCAGTTCTGGAGCCGGGTGGGGGGATTATCCTGAAGTGATTGGAAGAGACCAGATGGTTTTAGCCTCTGTCCCTGGGTAAGGGGTAGGTGCTTCATCACGGACGCCACTGACTGTGACTCTTTTGCTCCCTCCCACACCCTGGAGGCTGCGGTAAATGGGAAGGTCACTGCTTCCGTAGCCGAACGGAACAGAATCCTAAAGCATTGGGACCTGGCAGTGAACTCTCTCTTCCAACCTGTGACGTCTGAGACGTTTGGAGAGACTGGGCTATTAACCGCGACGTTCTTGTCATCGCTGGCAGCTCGCTTCACTGAGGTCTTACTTGATGTCCGTGAGATTGCTTAGCTGTTCCAACGCCTTAACCTCGCCCGTCGTAATATTGCAATCGTGTTGGCTTGCTTCAATGGGTACCGTTGAACCTTGTGGTGTGCGACCAATTGAAGCACTTGGTGCTGCATTCATATATTTTTCCTTCTTTTGTTTCTCCTTTTTTTTTCTTTGTCTTTCTTTCGTAAAATGTATTCCTATTCATATTTTGAATAAAAACTGGAATAGGCAAAGGTTTGATTATGTTATTCTGAATACAGTTTGAGAGCATCGACACTTGTAGTTTCTTTTCATAAAGGAGCAGTAATATATTTCTTAGAAAGTCAAAAGTTATGGCCGGTCATAGAGTGGCCATTCGTTTCATCTCCAGCCATTTGAGTGTGATGAGTCACCTGTACTGTTAAGCACTTTATTTTTTATTTTTTTGTCATTATTTTTTCATTATTTTTTCTTTTTTTGTCATTGCTTTTTACAAATATTTTATTCACAAGATCCGGGTGTTTTCCTAAACTTAAATAGTGAGATATTCCGTTGCTGCCCTCATGAACAGAAATTCGTTTTGACAACGTGGTCATCTCCATTTTCGAACAAGCAAACGACGGATGAACACACACACACACACACACACACACACACACACACACACACGTCTCTTACCAGTGTCGAAGTTCCAATAAAAATGGTGAAGGGTTCCACTCTTCAGACGCCATCACTGTTTCTAACAAAGACAAGATCTGAAATTTTGGTGAGAAAGGGTTGGTGCCATCGACCCTAGTTGTTAACTGGTACTTTATTTTCTAAACCTCTGAGACATGAAAGGCGAAGTTGACTTCGACGGGTTTTGAACTTAGAATTTTAAGAGCCAGAACAAATAGCGCAAGCCATTTAGTTCGACGCTCTAAAGGTTGAAGTCACTCCACCCTTAATGTAATAATAGTTTCAAATTTTGTTACAAGGTGAGCAATTTCGGGGGCAGGGATGAGTCAGTTACATCGACCCCCTCCGCCCCAGTACATGACTGGTACTAATTTTTATCGACTCTGAATGGATTAAAGATCAAGTCGACCTCAGCGACATTTGAATTCAGAACATAAAAGCTTGCTAATCATCCTGTCAGCTCGCCGACTTCACCAATAATGTAATTAATGACGAAAGTAATTATTATTTGTCCTTGATTGCAATTATGAAACTTTAAATGTTTAATATGATTCTTGTTATTTAATTTTATTATGTTTTATTTTTCTTTCTAGGATAAAATGCTGATTAAGTTAATTTCATGAGAGACAACCAAAATTTGTGGAATTATAAAGAATAACTGCCAAAGACGTTAAACAATGGTGTTTAATGGTAAAACCAAGAAACGTCGAGTGGAACAAAGATTCTGAGGCAATTCTTTGCAGTGATGTGGGTAGGGAGGATCGCTTCAATTATGAAGAATTTATTTCCAAAACGACGAAGAACACAAAGAATAACAGATAACAAGTGACAAGTAGAATCACGGGAATCGAAGGCGAAGTGAATAGTCGCAGAAAAGATTGCAAGGAATAAACAGGCATCAATTAGAATTGAATAAAAGAAGAAGAAGAAGAAGAAGAAAATGAAAAGCGAGTTGAAAGGTTAATTAGTAGAAAACATATTAAAGACAGATCAAAAAGAAAATAGGATAACTTCACACACACGCGCGCACACACACCTTATATATATATACATACATATATGTGTATATAACATATATATATATATATATATATATATATATATATATATATATATATACATAGATACATATATTATGTATATATATATATGAATATATAAGAATAAGAGAAAATCATAGAAGGATCTTGAGAGAGAGAGAGAGAGAGAGAGAGAGAGAGAGAGAGAGAGAGAGAGAGAGCGGGAGAGAGAGCGAGAGAGAGCGAGGGAGAGAGGGAGAGAGAGATCTCTCAAAACATCTACATTTTAACTGAACTGTCCTGAAAACATGTAACAGTAAAATATTGGTCGTAAAACGGTCATAGAACAGTCATAGAACATTCATAGAACGATCATATGACAGTTATACGACGGTTATATAACAGTCATACAATAATTATTATTAACTAAGACAATCGTTGTATATCAATTAAAATTAATCATGTCCTCTTTAGAAGCTGCACCTTCCAATAATACGAAGCAAGTAAGTAACATTTTAATTAATTAACAATTTAATGAATGATTAAATTATATAGATTTATTAGGTTGAAAAGAAAGTCCTGTCACATTTTTGACATGATCTCTTGGAGAGTACTTTTTCAATACTTAACAGTAAAAGAATGCTTTATCCTTTCTCTGCCGATTACTTTCTCTTGAAATAAGTTTATTTTCGACCCATATCAGACATAGCATGCTCTATAAATTCACAAGGGAAACTTCAGCAACAGAAGTGGCCAGAAATATTCGTTCTGTCTATAGAACCGATGGTTTCAGTGTTTGGACATGCCAGCGATGATTTGGCCACTTATGCTCAGAAAATTTTTCTCTCGCAGATCCTCTTCGATATAAACAATTAAGTTCTGTCAATAGTGAGCTTCTGAAAATCGTTGTTGAAGAAAATCCAAAGCAAACCGCTCGAGAATTAGCAAAACAATTCATATCAGATAACACTTTGATCATGAGACATATTCAGGAACTAAGAAAAGTGTCTAAACTTGGTCAATGGATTCCTCATCATCTCAATGCTTCTCAGCTTAATCAAAGAGTTGCCATCTGCTCGTCATTGATGAGGAGACTTACTATCGAACTTTCCCTGGGTAAAATCAGCACAAGTGATGAAAAGTGGGTTCTCTGTAACCATATCCAATGAAAACGATATTCTTGGCACCCAATGAAAAGAGAGAATCTCTCCACAAACCAGAACTCGAGAAAATTTACTGAAGAATCACTCTTCATTGGTCAGTCATAAAGAGGTGATTCTGTGACACAATAATGCAAGATTTTATATTCCTCAAGCCACTGAGGAAAAGATTATAGCACTAAATATGAAAGTTTTACCTGATCTTCCTTACTGTTCTCACCTTGCTACATCTAACTATCATCTCAAATCATTGCAGCTTTATTTAGAGAGAAAACAGTTTATTGTGAAGAGATTAAAAACGATATTGTTTCTTTGTTTCAAAACCTGAAGAATTTTATGTTTAACGAATTGACAATTTGTCAACGAGCTGGGATGATGCTATCTTAATGAATTGAAATATCACGTTGATTAAATATACCAACATTCAAAGAGGCGTTTGCTTCTTTTTCCTCTTGAAATGCAACAAGTCTTCTTATCCAACCTAATAAATATTCAAATTAATGTTTATTTATATATTTAATTAACTATTTAATTATATATCATTATCTATTTATTTATATATCTAGTTAATTATTTATATATACTTAATTGAACTATTAATTATAAATTTAATGATCTTTTTACCTATCTTATTTATCTATTAATTGTATATTTATTTATAAATTTAATTAACTATTATATATATATATATATATATATATATATATATATATATATATATATATATATATATATATCTGCTTTTTCCTATTGTCGTTTCTCTCAGTCCGCACTTGTAGCCACTAAACCTTTTTTATTTTCTCTCTCTGCTTATTTCTGTGTTCCTTTCTGTCGAAGAGCGTAGGCTCGAAACGTAAAAGACTTTCTCACTTCCCGAGCATTACACTAATACATCTGCTTGTTGTTTACACACCCGTCTTCGTCTTTTTTTTTTTGTAAATTCTCACTATATATATATATATATATATATATATATATATATATATATATATATATATATATATATATATATATATATATATATATATATATATATATATATAGATTCAAGGCTTGAATATGGTACTTATGCGAAGGCACCCGAATTTCACATCCCAAAAGGATGGGTGATTAAAATCAAATAATAAGCAACACGGATTTCAAAAGTGATTGCAGTACGCACATATATATATATATATATATAATTATCTATTTAATTATAGATTTAATTATCGACTTAATTTTAAATTTACCATATTTACCTGAGTATAAGAAGCGTCCTTGCATAAGACGCACCCCTTTTTAGCAAGTATAGTTTGTGGAAAAAACAATTTTAGTATGTTTTATCATAGTCTTATTGAAGGGTATTTAAAGTGGTTTGCAGAGGAAAATGTACGATTCGATGCATGTAATTACAATGCTGTGACAGTTTACTGAAATAAAGTGTAAAACCATAAATTTATTGTAAATTAACAATGTGATGGGAGTACCACACATCAATTTTATCATTTTTTTTTTTTAGCTCAGTTGTATATTTGTTTATTTTTCGGTCAAGATAATTCCCATACAAGATGTAAAACTCGTATATTTCAATATGAATTTTTGTGTCAGCATCATTGACCACCAGGGTGGCTCACCAGATTAGCTCACCACCGCTATGGTTTTGTTGTCATCCACTTGTTTGCAAATAGCTGAAATAGCTAATAGGAGGATGAAAGTTTAACGTTCCTTTAATCTTTCTAAAATAATTTTTCTAGATAATTAAAAAAAAGGTTCCTTAGATGCAACCCAGCCATTAAATAATGTAACACACATAATAAATGTAGGTTACGCATGCGAGGGAAGGAGGCTAAGAAACTGATATTTTAGTAGGTTTTCAATATTTTATTACTAGTATTAGTAACAGTTATTGTGCCTTGCGGATTTATCCAGCTCTTTAGCCTAAAACACTTGGTCTCCCATCTGTAATATGGCTGCATTAGACACATGGCAACGCCTTTTCCATTTTGTCCGCTGGAACCATGAAGTGGACTGGCAAGCCTTTGAATGTGAACATTTATGTTCGTGTCAACTCAATACCGAATTCACAAGGATGCCTTCTTTAATCTTTCCTTTGTCAAAGAAACTACTCGAAAACAAGTTCCTATTAAATTCAAATTATTACAAAAATTTTTTTTTAAACCACTTATTATGATGTCAGATGTCAGTGTGTAACATATGAAGTTGCGTTTTCATGTATTCCCACTGAAACTCCAAACATGAACTCTGCCCTTCAACAACGAATGTCGACGCTTGCTCTCTTTGTGGCACATTTGTCAAATTTGCAAGATGGATTTTTGGGTCGAAGGCAGAAGCATTACTTTACCTGCTCTGAAACATTAGTGCCGACCGTTGGATGTGGTCAGCATTCGTGAATGACATGGTGAACTCCATTGGTCGGAGCTGGCTCAGTCCACCCCGGGGCGAATGCCACCGCAAGCATAAACACAAAAAGTTGCGTTTAAGAAAAGTGTTGAGCTTTTATTATTAGATTTCTTAGTTTAATTCCACAGGCACTCTAGCTACACATTTAAAAATAATTTAATAAAAACGTGGTATGTTCCAGAAAATTCGTTAATTATATGTTTAATTATATTTAATTATCTATTTAATTATTCAGTTGCACATTCATTCTCAATGTTTGGATATTAATTTCATTCAAAATACTTTGTCCTTTAATGTACCCAGTTTATATGCAAAGTGGAAGTTTATAGTTTAGCGTCTATGAATGGTTGGACTTAGATGGAAGGGAGACCCAAATCTGGAATATTCCTCGGTTCTTGTCGAACTGGGAGGTCAATGGCAGCCAATGCATTAATGTCGTTCTTGATGCAGGGATCTGTAAAGGAACGTGCTGCTGTTATTGTCGTTTAACCCCAGGACATGCTTGGCAGACAAGATTTATCATCAATGGCGTTTCAATCATGATTATTCCGTATCTAAGACTATTAATATATCCATTCTTGCTTAGGACGATTTGGTGTAATTTGAGAAAGATTTGGCTTCTATTTCTAACAGGTCATGCAGCCCGGTAGAGGTTCCCTCGTTGGTTCGTAAATAAACCGCGATGCAATAACTGCTTGTGCACAAGTCTCTGCTTGTAACTCCATGGGCCTCAGTTGGTCAGTCGGTCAGCGATGGAATAAAATAGCGCTGTAAAACAAATCTATTAATTAACGTAACTAATTAGTATGGCTATATTAATTAACAACCGATTAGTACAGCTCAATTAATTAACACAACTGATTAGTACCGCTCTATTAATTAACACACTAATTAGTACCAACTTCTGACTCAAGTTTTTCTTTTTATGCTTTTCAATTCGTTGTCTTTGCGTTTTGTTTGTCAGGTCCGGATTTGTCCCAGTGTCAAGTCTGACGTCACTGATGGCACAACAGACGGGAGCAATGCAACCAATCAGAAACGTCGACCATCTGTTTTCCCGAACGCTCATCGTCGACGTTCATCTTTCCAGTTCAAACAATTGGCTTTGTCCAACTTTCATCGTTTGAGTATGGCGACCAGCAGTGATATAGAATGTTTGCCGAAGATCCGGCAACAGAATACGTATCGAATCGACCCACACCCAGACAGTAAATTCGTCGAATCTAAGGTAAAGAACGCCGTTTATGAATATCTGTGTGAAGAACTGACCAATGTTGAATACGACGACAAAGATTGGAAACTAAAGACAAGAGATATTGGGGACCAACTACGGAACCAAATTAAATCTCTCGGTTTTCTTCGATATAAAATCATTGTTGAAATATTGATCAATCCTAAAGGGGCTAACAATGATTTGATCTTTGGCAGCCGGTGTCTCAGTGATCCGGATCGGGATCGATCTGTTACCGTTGTCTTCTCCAATGATTCGCTGTCAGCTGTGGTTTGTGTCTATGCCATTTATTACGATTGACACATTATTCTCATGGTGTGCATTAGAAACGGGTAACTTTACATGAAATGATTATCAAGGCAAGCGGATATATATATATATATATATATATATATATATATATATATATATAGAGAGAGAGAGAGAGAGAGAGAGAGAGAGAGAGAGGGGAGATGTGGGGGGGAGCAGGAGAGATAAGAAAGGAAAAATTTGAAATAATAGAAATAGTATTTTCTAAAAAGAAACATTTTGTGCGCTCGTAGAAGGCTCAACTTCGCATACAGGACCCGAGATGAATTTTTAAAAATATTTTGAAAAAAAAAAAAGTTCATCAGATGCGGTATACGGTGCTTGGGACGTGTGTGTGTGTGTGTGTGTGTGTGTATATGAATGCATCTGTATGTGTATATATATACACTTATAGAAAGTGATTTTCGAGAATATTATTCCCGAACCTGCTCGGAAACAGCCACAGAAAAAGACAACTGTTTTTGGCTGGAATTAAAAATTTCTTATTAAAAAATCTGACTTATGTAAAGACGTCGCGTTTTACAGGCGAAAGTGACTTTTTGCGTAAAATTCTTCTCTAAAATATCGACCATCTTCTAAAAGACTTTATAAATTAAGATAAACAAATACACAATAAACTATATACAGTTACGTGTCTCAATATTTAACAATTTAACTAATACCAACAACGTCCAGATCATATATATATATATATATATATATATATATATATATATACCAACAACAACAACAACAACCACGATAACAACAACAGGAACGAACACACAAACACAGAAAGATAGAAGAACAAAATCAAAAGTAAAGGTGAAGAGCAGCAACGACAGAAGAGAAGACGTAGTTGAGGGGAAGGTCGAAGTACCAGTAAGAACAACGATGATAACGATAGCAACACTATGAAGGGCACAAGCCCTTATATACACACATAAGCACGCATGCGAAACACACACGTGTACGCACATGCACGCACGCACGCACACACACACACGAACACGCACACACACGCACACGCACATACACACACGCACACACACACACACAAAGGCATATAAGGATACACAGCATGGAAGAACAGAATAGACTAAGCAGAGCAGGACCCAAGGACGGTCGCTGAAGATGTGTAACGAAAGACTTGCGGACAATGGACATCAATAAGGAGCGAGTGAAGAACCAATATATATTGCGTGTGTTTATTTGGCAAAAAAAAAAAGAAAAGAAAAATGGCCATTCCTACGTTCGAAATGCAGAGTAGATAAAACAGGGGACAACTGATGAAGGGATTGTTCTTTATGTTGCCTGTCTCATTTCTCTATTTATTTATTTCGTTGTTCGAAAAAAAGGTCTTTTTCCATATTTTTGTTTTTTTTATGTTCTCGTTTTTTTATTTTGTTCACGTTTTTTTGATGTCCTGTACCCATATATATATATATATATATATATATATATATATATGTGTATATCCTTATATGCCTTTGTGTGTGTGTGTGTGCGTGTGTGTATGTGCGTGTGCGTGTGCGTGTGTGTGTGTGCGTGTGTGCGTGCATGTGCGTACACGTGTGTGTTTCGCATGCGTGCTTATGTGTGTATATAAGGGCTTGTGCCCTTCATATATATATTTTTTTTTTTGCCAAATAAACACACGCACTATATATTCGTTCTTCACTCGTTTATTACTGTTCTTATTCTAACCCATGTCCATAGTCTGGAAATTTATGTATATAATTAAGAATGTGAACTTACGGGGACAATATTTACATATTGCCCGAGGAAACACAACTAGATCTCATAATGCAGTTGCATAATCAAGTACCTACACCACTGGAGAACCACGTTGCGTGGAAACAATTGTGGGGATTAAAAAATAAATGTCCAACCGTCTTCCTTCTTGTTGACTTCATTTTTTTCAATTGTCTCTTCACACTCAACAGCTGCCAAAACGCAAACCTGGAAATGCGTATAACACTCCTACTGGATAGCACAGGGTGAAATTTAAAGTTGGACGAGCATTATACTGTACTCTACTACTACTACTACTACTACTACTACTACTACTACTACTACTACACACACACACACACACACACACACACACACACACATATATAATCTCCATACAGGGCCAAATAATTCACGAAAAATTAATTTGCAAAGATATATATATATATATATACACGCGTAAAACAGTCGTTGGTGATTGGTAAACGTTGGGGATTGGTAATTTGCGGTCCTGCTCCAATTTATATACGGCATCTAGTTCTTTCTGTAGAAGATTAGCATCAGAAGGTTTTTGGGCTGCATGTAGTACTTTTGTGTCATTGGCATAGATAGTAAGTGTGACTATCTGTGTGACTGATGGCATGTCTGAAAGAGCAACCATGAACAGCAATGGCCCCAATACAGTTCCCTGAGGCAGTCTACTCTCTATTACTGTCTCCTTGGAGTGGGCTCCGTTGACTGCTACAGCCTGGCTTCTGCCTTTTAAGAAGTCATGCAACCACTCTGAGTTTCCCAGTTATGCCAAGTCTCGGTAGCTTGTGACATATCATCCCATGATCGACCTTATCAAAGGCCTTTGCAAAGTCAAAATATATCACATCCACGTTTGAGCAATTCATTAGTTGTTTCAATATTCAGTCATAGTGTTGCAAAAGCTGTGTAAAGCAGCTTCTGCCTGAGCGAAAGCCATTCTGAAGTGACCTTGCTAGAGCTCTTTTACATTTCTTTCGGAGGATTGATGGGAATCGATCATGGTTTGAGCTCATTTCATCAATAGCCGATATCATATCAGATTCCTCTATTATGATGCTATCATTTCGTTGTATGTGTGTATTTGTACCCCCCAACGAAGGATTACATCTGAAACGTTGGATATTCCACTCCTCACGGCAAGTTCATTCAATTATCCATTCACACACTGCAGAAGCCCCAACGCAAATTTGGTAATACCTCACTTTACGAGGACTCGCTTTACAAAACCCCAGGTTTACGAGGTTATTTTATAATAAATATAAAAAAGTTAAACAGCCATTTTGTGTGTGTATGGCAATGTCGCAACATGTGGCGACACTACCATAACAAATGCCTGTGAGTGTTACCGAAACATTTATAGAGGCAAAAAAAAAAGCTTCTAAGCAAATAACTCTAGACTTTTGTTTTTAAAGAAATCTACAAGTCCGTCTACGAGTGCTGGTGAATTGGCGATCACATCTACAAGTGAGGGTGTGCACAAGTCTAATCCGAGTGAAAGTGATTCAAAAAACGATAATAATAATAATAACATTTTTCATTATAAATGATTTTGACATTCTTTTTACTTAACATAAAATATTCTTTATATTCTACTTTTGTTTTATTGCCATTTATTTACAAGTATTATAGATTTTATAGGTAAAATATTTTTCTGGGAATGAATTACGATTTATAACATTGCTACTACGGGAAATTATTGCTCTGCTTTACAAGTTTTCACTTTACCAGAAGTCTCCAGGAACAAATTAAATCGCATATCGAGGCATTACTGTATGTGTGTGTATAAGCATACATAATACATACACACAAACACACAAACACACAAACATACATACATAAAGCTGAAACCTTATAAATGTTTATTCCGAGTTTCTCGCTTCCGATCGTCGCACGATATAAAAGAAGACATTTTTGAAAATATTTGAATAGTGAAGCAAATTTTAATGGGTTGCAAAAGAAAACCTCTTGGATATCATTGTTTGAGGAAAAAATAATTATTGAAAATTCATTAATTGGGGATATGGAGAAATCTTGTGATGTGATGGGGTTGGGGTGTAGGAGATGTTTCTTAGGAAACATTCGTTATCACTCACATATATAATACAACAAACACATGCACACATACACACACATGCACACATACACACACATGCAACATAGGCAAATAAGACACATAGATATATACACACAATATTCACACATATCATGACACACACATACACACAGTACATACAAACACGTACGTACACATACGTGCATACACGATAGTCCGTTTAAACTTACACATTCCTGCAAACAGGCATACACAACACAAATGCAAATGCGATAGACATAGACATAATAGCGTATGTACAATATACGCACGTGACACATACAACACGCTTTTGTATACAACGTATACACATACAAGACATGCGCACCACGTACGTAACACAAAGACATATACAAATTGTAGGCACCCCCACCCCTCGTATGCACGTGCTGATCCCCCCACCCCAACAGATTCAGGTGAACGGAATGATTATTGTTTTCGCTTTGATTTATCTCTCTTTGTTATTGAACGGATCGAACGGATGTCATTATTGATTGTTTAATGAAAACTAAACCTTCAGCTAATATCGAACACCTGACAGACTTTTACTCTTCCCATTGAAAAGGCATTGTTACACCACCGTTCCTTTATCACCATGTCTCCGTTACCCTCTACTGTAAATACCACCAGGCTATTAACCACATTAATCCTTGCACAAATCTTACAACCCTAACCCTCTGCCCCTAACACCACCCTAACAACAACAACTAGCAGCTGTGCGCCTCAATCATAGCTCCACCATGACCACCACTAATAACTACAGAAAGTTTTTTCCAGAATTCACTAAAAACACACTCATTTAAACTGGTTCTCCATCGGTTACGTCAATGAATGTTGCAAGCGATCCGATTAACGGAACAGCTTGCTCGTGAAATTAACGTGAAATTAACGTGCAAGTGGCTGAGCACTCCACGGACACACGTGCCCTTAACGTAGTTCTGAGGGAGATTCGGTAAGACACAGAATGTTACAAGGCTGGCCCTTTGAAATAAATGTACAACTCATATTTGCCAGTTGAGTAGTAGTCTTGCTCAATGACGCAACGCGCCCCCAGGAAATGACCTCACGACCTTATGTTCTTGAACCGAATCCCCTAACCGCTAAGCCACGTGCCTCCACACTCACTAGAACGTGTGAAATGTCGTTGGCTGCGTGAATAATAGATGACACAAACTCACGAACCTGCAACTTTCATATTTATTGCCGGACAAGATATTTGGTGTTGGCTATTTACAATGAAAAATATTAACAATATTATTGCTGAATGGGAGGAGAGAAAAAAACCCCGCAGCGTCCGTAAAATCTACTTATAAGACATCATGTGAATGTTCAGAATCGAGAATCCGAAATCGCCTGCGCAATGTGCAAAGTCATCTGCCTGAATGCCGGAGGTCGTCTGTTTGGTAAGAGGTGAGGTGTGTGAATCAGTCAGTCGCTCTCAACACTGCGATGCGTTGGGCGACAACTGGTTTTTATAAGGTGAAAAGGTGTTAAGTTTTAGAACATCTGAGCTAGCCATATCATGCCACAGCTGGTTGGTCAGTTTATATATCAATCCTATGAAACTCTGGTGGTTCGCTCGAGGTGCCTAACCGAATATCTAGCGATTAGGCACCACCATATTTAAAAGCTTTTGTGAAACACTTGATATTGTCATATAAAGAAATATTCCCTTAAAAGTTATTAACCATTTAATTTTTTTTCTTCTTCATTTTCGCAAAACAGATTGCCACGAATCTTTGGGAAAGATGTTTTCGTTAGTGTGTATTTTATGTGAAAAGCGTTTTCGTTGTTCAGCTTTTCAAATCCGTATAGAGGAAGTTATTTTTAGTCATGGTGTAGTCTATTTCTGGTTTAGTTTCGAATTTCGAATTCTTATAAAGTATTCTTATTTTGCATTTCGTAGTTGATCATTTTCTTCCTTTATTTTGCAAAGAGGGAATATTTTGAATTTTCCATTTGCACAAATGTCAATATTTTTACTACATAGGACATTGTTAAGAGAAGAATCTTTAATTTGCTGTTTGTGCACTTCCACAAACCTGCTTAGTTTTGATCCTGTTTCTTTGATGTACGAGGTGGTATCAAAAGGTGCCTGGACTTGTTATGTTTAATAAAAAATAAATTATTTATCCAAGTTTTAATATAATCTCCTTCGAAATAGTCACTTTACGCAGCAATGCACCGGTCCCAGCGTTCCTGCTACTTTTGGAATCCGGCCTGGAAGTCGTTTTTCCGGGTAATCAACCAATTCTATCATTTCATGTCCTAATTACTTTAATTAATTCTAAATTAAAGACAATTCTACGGATTATGGGGAAGGAGAGGTTTATTCAGTTATATTTTCAACCACCTCAGGAATTTGACTATTTTTTAAAAGCACAAAAAGGAGAAAAACTAAACAATCTCTACAACGGAATTGTGATCCTAAATCCGTGTTGTTTCAAAGTGTTTTTTAATGATAAAAATGATTTCTTTTGTATGACATGAAGTTATCAATTTATAATGAAGGATAATAGGCGACCGAAGCGACTCCTTGTGTTCAATACGTATAATCAGTTCTATATATTTCTAGTATTGTCAAAATCCTACACATCATCGACCCCTGGACAGCACGTAAAAGAAGACGAAATACCGCTATCTGTTTTGTTCGGCATGCTTACGATTCTTATTTCTTTACTGCCCTCAAGGGGCTAAACATAGAAGGGACAAACAAGGACAGACAAAGGGATTAAGTCGATTATATCGACCTCAGTGCGTAACTGGTACTTATTTAATCGACCCCGAAAGGATGAAAGGCAAAGTCGACCTCGGCGGAATTTGAACTCAGGACGTAACGGCAGACGAAATACCGCTAAGCATTTCGCCCGGCACGCTAACGATTCTGCCAGCTCACAGCCTTCACTTGAAAAATGTTAAAGAAAAGCAGCAAGAAGCTATTTAAGCGCGCGCGCGCGCGTGAGAGAGAGAGAGTGTATGTGTGTGTGTGTGTGTAATTCTGAGAGCGTGTATATTTCTGTAAGTGTGAGTGCGCGTGTATGTTTCTGAAAGTATGAGTGCGTGTGTGTGCGTGTGTGTGCGTGTGTGTGCGTGTGTGTGCGTGTGCGTGTGCGTGCGTGTGTGTGTGTGTGTGTGTAAGTGTGAATGTGTGTGTGTGTGTGTGTGTGTGTGTAAGTGTGAATGTGTGTGTGTGTGTGTGTGTGTGTATCAATCATTGCGGTGGCTGGGCCGGTGAAAGGCGCATGTCTCTACACGACGGCAGTTTAATGTGTGTCCAGGTGTTGACAATGGCGTCCAGCCAAAGGAACGGAGCCAAGCAAACAGACGGGACAATAACAACGACGAAGGCTCTGCGGATACAAAACAAGAAGTTTTACGAGTGAAGAAGGTCGAGAGGTAAGAAGTCAGGCTTGTGGAAGAGAGAGAAGCTTTAATAAAGAATCGAGAAATTAATGAACGATCAAGGAAATTAAGAAAAATCAACAGAAACACACAAAAGATTCGATAAAATACATAAAAGATGGCGTCAATGAATGTAAAAAATAAAACAAAACGAAAACATAAAAAAAAACTAAATAACAAATTTGTTATCGTCTTGATCATCTTTCTGCTTATTTACTTAATTATTTTTCTGCTTTGTTAATGAAAACCTACAGCAGCTGTCAGTAATGTCTGCTACAATAGTTGTCTGCCAAGATATCCTTAGACAATGGTCATGAAGATTAAGTTGGCACTGTCGGAAATGATCTTTTCAAAGAATTAACCAATTATAAGACATAGCTGACCTTCGCCTTCACCGCCACCAAACCGTTCAATTTGTCTCCCCCCCCCATTTCTCCTCCCCCTCTCCCCCCCGTCTCTAACATGAACGACAAAGATATCCAAAGCCTATCTAAACCCATTCTAATCATTGTTCCTCCCTCGTTCTCTACCTTGTCTCCCTCATCTTCACACCGTTCACTCAGGTACACTTAGACTATCATAAAGCTAATCTTTTAATATAACCTGTAAAGCGGCGGACCGGCAGAGTCATTGGCACGCCGGACGAAAATGCTTAGCGGCATTTTGTCCGTCTTTACGTTCTGAGTTCAAATTCTTCCCAGGACGACTTTGCCTTTAATTCTTTCAGGGTCGATAAAATAAGTACCAGTTATACACTGAGGAGCAATGGGATCAATTTACCCTCTACCTCGAAATTGCTGGCCTTGTGCCAAAACATGAAATTAATATTTTTGCATAAATTGCTTCCTTTCAATATTTACTCTTTTGCATGGTTTCAGTCACTGGATTACGGCCTTACTGCAGCTACAACTTCAAGACATTCATTTTATCGAAATTTCGATAACTTAACTAATATTTGAGTTATGTACCTCCCACAGACTTAAAAACAACAAAATATTTTCACTGATTCACACCGGAACACACATACACACTAACATGAATTTATACTACAAATCGCTATATCCGATTTATTTAATCCCCCCCCCCCAGTCTATTAGTGGTGTCTCCATTGACAGTTAAAGAGGCTACTTAGTTTCTGATGAAATCCCAATACAGGACTGAAACTAGTCTTGTTGATTCCTCTCTTTTTTTCTATCCACAAAGATATTATCCATAAAAACGTTATGTCTACATCTGTCCATTCCAAACAGAATTGGCTAAAACTCTATACATCCTGTCTCTGTGGTGAGAATAACATTGAAACAAGACACAGCAAACGCAAAAGTGATTTGTATACATAAAAAGGGTGAAGACCTTATTCGGTCATGAATGGCCATGGGCTTGCACCTAGAAAGTTCCCCTCCGAGGCACAAGTCCGGGCAAGGTTGTTTATGGAAGACCAACAGTTGCCCATGCATACCAGCTTCCGGTCCCTCCCCTCTCCTCCCCACACCGCCAATATTATCCAAGAGAAAGGCAAAGGGGCCGACACAACTTGGCACAAGTGACGTTGCAACTCATTCCTACAGATGAGTGAACTAAAGTAACGTGAAATAAAGTGTCTTGCTCAAGAACACAACACACACTCTGGTCTGGGAATCGAATTCACTGCCTCATGATTGTGGTTGGCCTGACGCACCAACCACTGAGCCATGTGTTTTCATACATACATACATACATAACGAAATTGGTGATGAGTATTTACAACAGTGTGATGAACCCACGTTCTGGCAGATTAATGTCTGTCTGTATGCTCTGGCTACAACTGGAAAACAGTAGATGAATGATATTAAAAAAAGTAAACAAAACCGGAATAACAAAGAATGTACCCTGATGGGTTTTGAAGACAGAGAAAAAGACAACTGGTTTACGGAAGACAATCAGCCATGTAATGATGCTTATTGCATGCAGACAAGTAAATCACTATATGTCCCACCATCAGGAAGTAAAGAAGGAGATAGAAATGGTGTTTGGAGACAGCAAAAAGAGGACACTCACTTGCAAACTGATTACCTTAAAGCAGGAGCTAAAAGCTGTCGGTGAGAAACTCCGACATCAGAAAAGAATAACCGAGAGAAGAACAATAAACAAAAAAATTAACTGCAACCAGGCAGCAGTATTCAGAGACATGAGAGAAGACATAGAATCCTTCTGGAAGAAAATCTGTAGTGAAGAGAAGGAATTTAACCAAGATGCTCTGTGGCTGAAAGAAATCCGCCAAAATCATTGTTCCTGCGATACATCCAAGACATACAAACATTGATGGTGAAACTCTTGCAACTGGGATCCAGAAACTCCAGGATGGAAAAGCACCTGGAAGAGACTTGATTGTTAGGTATTGGTATAAGAAGCTAACATTCTACCGACCATATCTTATCTACCTGTACCAGCAGCCCCTCAATGGGAACAGTAGCATACCAAACTGGTTAGCTCTGGCAGAGACAAAATTGATCCCCAAATGCAGAACCACCCACATAGAAAAAAACAAAAAACAAAAAAAAACGGCCAATTGCATGCCAGAACTTAATGTATAAGATATATGCAGGATGCTTAAACCTCTTCCTCCAAAGACAATTGTGAAAACAATAACATAAGCACAGCAGAACAAGCAGCTGGGAAGAACGGAGTCTGGGAATGTACCAAGCAATTATTAATCAACAAAACTGTGATGTAAGAGGTGCGAGACATAGGAGGAACCTAGTTTCAATAAGGCTAGATTACAAGAAAGCCTTTGACTCTGTTACCCACTCATGGATGCTAAAAGCTCTTCAACTTGCTAAAGTTCCAGTGAGCATAATCAAAGCCATAGCTAACATGACTTCATCGTGGACCACCATCTTGAAATTACACACCAAGAGTGACTGTATTATTACCGATAGAATACAATATCGCAAAGGCATATTCCAAGGAGGTAGCCTCTCTGTGATGTTATTTATACTTTCTGTAAACCCCTTGTCATTCATGTTAAGGAAGTCTGAAGAATATCTCACTGTTTCTTTGTGGATGACTTAACACTTTATATGCAAAGAATATGCTTGAGAT
This sequence comes from Octopus bimaculoides, assembly GCF_046866305.1. NCBI lineage: Eukaryota > Metazoa > Mollusca > Cephalopoda > Octopoda > Octopodidae > Octopus > Octopus bimaculoides. The sequence continues at coordinate 194,062,801 of NC_142929.1, read as the reverse complement.
GAAAAGAGCCCTGACCTGGTTACAACATTCTCAAAGGGTGTAGGGTTGGAGTTTCGTTAGGATATATGTTGTTATATGGTTGTGAAAAGGGGGAAGACTATAAACCAGACTAGTAACATCTTCATCAATGATTTGACTTTTCCCCCTATATCTGACGAGGAATGTTAAAGGTATCTAGGGGTAGATGAAAACACATCCTACAATGGCACCTGTAACAAAAGGATATTACAGCCGAATAAAGAAAATTTGGACCTCAGAACTCACTGCATTCAATAAAACAGTGGCCCACAATGTGTATACAGTATCAGTGCTCATACCAACATTTGGGCTGCTGGATTGGACGTTTGATGAGATCTGAGCCATTGATGTGAAAACCTGAAAAATATTAACAAGCACACATAATTTTCCCATAAACGGTGACGTAGACCACCTCTACCTAAAACGAAAACGAGGCAGCAGAGGCTTTAACATCGATCCAAAATGCCTTTGAACGTCGTATCATATCCCTTCAGCAACATCTTTTAATCACCAAGGGTCGAAGTGCATCCCTTGATCAAGTTTGCATACATGAGGCTAATAGCATCATAAGACTTGGAAGGCAACTCCTTGAGCAGCATTCCTTGTCTGATAACCTTAAATACATGCCTAAAGAAGTCGCACGACTCTACCGCAACGTATCGTCAGATGAAAGGATAAGCCTATATATATGAGCAGAAGACTATGCATGGACATGTTAGTAGAACGCTTCGAGATGATAGCAACATTGATCATCAAAGCAGTCTATCATGAACCAGTTGCTGGATTACTACCTCCCACTTTGAAGGGTATGCGTTTGCAATCCTGGAACAGGAAATATCAGTCAAATACCTGATGCACAAAGGAGATAGAGATGCAGGAAAAGCCGTAAAATGTTTCAACCGATGCAGGCTTTGTAGAGTTAACACCGAAGATATCACCCACATCATAAGCAGTTGTCCGAAAATGTCATCACGGTATTATCTACCGATGAGGGTAGCTAGGACACCCTATAATGAAATCTGTTGGAAGGATAACCACGAGGACAAAGGCATAACAACCCACAGTATGGTAGAAACCATAGCCAGTCATAATGAAAAGGAGTACTGGTGGAATGTCCCAGTGAAGACCTAATAGAATGTAAGCTCAAAAGATCTGAAATAATGATTTGGGATAGAGATGAGAAACTGTGCACGGTTGTGGAAATTATCTGCCCAGCGGATGTTAACATAAAGCTGAAGATCAATGAAAAAGAGAATACATACGCGGAACTATTGAGAAATCTGCAGTTACTCTATCCAGATTACAAGTTCAGGTTTATACCTGTAATTATCGTGGCCCTAAATACCAATCTTGAGCAATTAGGCTTCTCAAAAGCAGAAAGGAGAAAGCTAATTCGAAGACTACAGATACATTCTACCACTGGAAATGTAAAAATCTGTGAAACTTTCCAGAAGTTTATCATTTAGATATATATGAGCATGTCTAGATATGTAGCTATATACATGAGAATACATACATAAAGCAAAACATACAACTCTGTACCCATACTTACATACAAACAAACAAAAATATCCTGTTGTTGATGCTGAAATTGCAATGAAGGAGACTTGGATCTAGGTTAGAAACCGGCTCTTTCTTTATTGGCAAGAAATCTTGAAATAAAACTGAACAATGACATACATACATACATACATACATACAAAATTACCCTGTTGTTGATGTTGAAATTCCAATGAAGGGGCCTTGGATCTAGGTAAGAAAATGGCTCTTTCTGTTTTGGCGAGAAATCTCTTGAAATAAAGCTGAATAATTTCCATACATACACACATTTCAGTTCCCTTCCTTCATTTGCTTTCTTCATGTATTGGCAATCAGTGTCTACACGTGGATGATGGGCTCTACTCATCGTTAGGAGCTTTCTTGTCTTCCTGTCTATCTCCTTTAGCTCATCCTCTGTCCACTTGTGGATTCCAGCACTATATCGAACTATTATCATTAGTATTTGATGCAAACTCATAGCTTATTTTGCTGGACACGATGGAAAGTGTCAGCTTCTCCACAGCCAACAGACTAAGATGACACTTGGTTACTGGTCATGCTTCAAGGACCCTGCGAAGAATTCTTGCAGTTCTAAGGTGTTCTACCTTTGCATTTGTACCAATCTTTTTGAGCCATGATGCTAGTTGGGTTCTGCTACTTCCAAGTGCACCAATTACTATTGGTACTAAGTCTACTCTCCTCATTGACCACAACCCTCGTATTTCCAACTTCAAATCGTCAAGTTGTTCAGTTTTTCTTCTTTTTCTTTTATTTTGTTGTCACCGGGACATCCTATCTCGATTATCATGCATGTTCTTTCTTTTTTTTCCAATCACAACAATGTCCGGTTTATGGTGTCTGATCACACTGAATCATTATATCCCACAGGATTTTGCAATTCTCATTGTCGGTGACTCCTTCTGGGGTTTGTTCATACCACGTCTTTGCTCTTTGTAGGCTGTGATTTCCACAGAGCTCCCAATGGATCATTCTTGCCACATTGTCATGGCGTCTTTTGTATTCGCGTTGCGCCAATTTCGGGCATTCGCTAACGATGTGCCACACCGTTTCACCCCTCTCACCACACATTCTGCACTTGTTGCTATTGGTGGTGTTGTCGATTCTGCACTTCACTTAGTGAACGCTTGTTCTTGATTTGCGCATATAAGTGCTTCCATCTCTATCTTCAGGTCACTCGGTCCATAGCCATCGGTCTTCTGTACCTGTCATGGCGTTGGTATCTCTTGCAAACTGACCGTACATTTTTTCTCCTTCCATGCTGCTTCTTTGTGTGTGTGTGTGTGTGTGTGTGTGTCTTCTTTTCCTCTTTAAGCTTTTCTTTCTTTATACAATTATCAGTTTTAATAACGCCGGCCTCCTTCACATATTTCAACAATGGTTCCACAGTATTTCTTTACATACCACCCTAAGCTGTTTTCCTCTGCCTCGATACAACCCTGAAAGCTGATTAAGCCCATCCCACCCTTTCTTCTTTGGTGTCACTCTTAGAGTGGAAGGCTCCGTGCACTGCCAACATTTTTCTGGTCTTGGTGTCCATTTTCTTCACTTCTCTCTTTTGCCATTTTATGATTCCAGCTCCATACCAAAGTGATGCTATTCGCCCATGTATTAACTGCTTAGATTCTATTCCACTCGTCAATTTTGAGCACAACACCAACCTAAGTGTTATTATAATCAATTATTATTATTATTATTATTATTATTATTATTATTATTATTATTATTATTATTATTATTATTATTATTATTTCCCACTTCAAAGTAGGCTTTTTGTGGGAATGTTGTCGTTTTCTAATCTTTTCCCCCACATAGAATCGTTGGGATCTTCACGGATTTAAGTGCAAAGCAGGTTTTACCAGTTACTTTCAGGTTTTGGTTAGAGTTGCGAATTTTGGGGAGAGTGTCACGTTCATTCATACTGGTTTCTTTCATTTTCAGCCATTCAATCATGATTTGATTTTTTAGATCGTCTAGTTCAGTCGGGTCAGACACTGGGGTATAAATATACAAAGCTCAATATACCCATCATGACTACCCGTCTGATAAGGGTACACCAAGCACATGCATCACAACAATGTGTGCGTGACATGATGATCTTATATCAAGATAAACAGCGCTTGACCTTGCAGGTGGGGCCCAGTTAGAATTTCCTTCAGATCGAATAGCCCACCCGCTCAAAAGGCCCCAGAGGTAAATTATTCAAACCCCAAAGAACTCCTATCAACACATGGCTATGATGTTCCTCTGTTACTTCTGCTCGTGATCAGTGATGCACATATTGTCAGCCACTAAGGGACATGCTCAACTGGTTCAGGTCAAACAACCGACAAGCAAATCTGTGGTATTGAGCAGAGTATTTGCTGTAGCCCATCTTTTATACAATTATTATTATTATTATTTAACAATCAAATCAAATGAATAATTACGAGAATAAAACCAAAGCAGAAATCAATATTTCACCTCGACTGTGAGGAATTATTAACTTCGTCCTTTCTTTCTTACCAATGGAAGCTGGGAAGTTTTTCTTTTAAGATTCACAGGCATCAGCATCATCATCATCACCATCATCATCATCATTATCATCATCATCATCATCTTTATCATCATCATGTTTTCAATTCAATATTTCTTTTATTTCGTTCTTGAAATGCGAGTCATCTGCCAAAAAGTCCATCGTTACGTTGATGATGATAGAGACACGTCTTGAACATCACCACCTCCCCACCACACCCTGCATTGATGATTAGAGACTCCAGCCTCCTCCCCCACGCCCCCCGTCTCCGTCATCTGCTCGTACAAAAGACGTCTCGCTCTGACCTTTACAGTTTCATCTCACACTCGCTCTTCAGGCAACAACACCGACAGCAGCAGCAGCAGCTCAATGAGCGAGTCGTCAATTGTCAAATCGCCTTGCTTATAGAGAGAGGGGGAAGGGAAAAAGAGTATACGAGAGAGAGAGAGAGAGAGGGGGAGAGGGGGAGGAGGAGCCTCAATTATATTGACATCGGCGGTTAATCCTTAGCCTCGCTGTGCACCATTATCTCTTGCATTCAGAGAGGAATATAACTCACACACATACACACATACACGCACACATACACACATACATACATACATACATACATACACATACATACATATATACATACATACATACATACACACACATACATATATACATACATACATACATACACACATACATACATACACACATACATAAATACATACACATACATACCTATATACATACATACATACATACACATACATACATATATACATACATACATACATACACACACATACATATATACATACACACATACATACACACATACATACAAACATACATAATACATACACATATACATACACACATAGAAACATACATACACACATACATACATACATACATAAATTCATACATACATACATACATACACATAGAAACATACATACACACATACATACATAAATTCATACATACATACATACATACATACATACATACATACACACACACACATACATACATACATACACACATATGGTTCAAGATTGTAGAAAAAAAATCAAGAAAACAAAAGACATAAACAGGTGAGGGAACACCAAACGAGGTGTATTTGACGCTATATATACACATACCTATATATACACTCATATATACATATACACACATAGAGAGAAAGAGCGGGAGAGATAGACAGAAACGAAGGAAGTGATCGATAATTTCGTTGTTTCTCCTCAAGTATTTCTAAGATTATTGTCTTTTCTCTGTCTCCCTACCTTTCTCTTTCTTTCTGTCACTTTCTCTCTATCTCACTCTCTCTTTCACACACACACACACACACACACACACACACACACACACACACACACACACACACTCTCTCTCTCTCTTTATTTCTCCCCTCTCTCTTTCTCCCCTTTTTCTCTCCTATTCTAACCCCCTTCATTAATTTATTCATCGACCCCCTACATTTATTGTGAAATCCTTTAATAAAGTCAGTGAAATGCGAGAGGCACTACATTGCTGCCCACCCCTCACTAAATGCTTCTGCACCATTTCCACCCAACCCTTTCCGATATGACTATAAAAAGGTACCAGTTATATGCGGAGTGAATTGTCTTCTAAATACAGTAGGAATGTAAAAAGATGTTAAGGGCTATTATTACTTTGGTTAACCCTGATCAGAAACACCGATAATGAAGGACGCTCCAGCCGTGACCATCTCTCAAATCGTGTCTAGGATATCAACCAATGTGTTCTGCCTTTCCTTTGAAAGATTGTATGGATATAGCTGTTATTTCTAGCGTGTTGAGAAACCATATGAAGTCTCCTTCCTTGATTCTGCTGTAACAAGAGATGAGTTTCCAGGAGTCTCAATGGAGACTCCAATACTCCGAGTCAACGAAGAAAACCTCGATATCGTCATACATTCCCGTCTTTGAATCATCCTCTTGATAGGAGTATGTCCAGAAAAAAAAGGAATTGCCATGGTTAGAACGCCTTTGATCATTAGTTTGCTCAAAGAAGGCCGGCTTAAGGTTAAACAACAGTTCAATAACTGCACTCATTTCTAACTATCGATATCTGCCATGGGGTGTTGATAGAAATCAATATTCAATTTATGACATACGCGCAGGCGTGGCTGTGTGGTACGAAATTTGCTTCCCAGCCACACGGTTCCGGGTTCAATCCCATTGCGTGGTACCTTCTATTATAACTTCGAGCTAACCAAAACCTTGTGAGTGGATTAGTGGATGGAAACTGGAAGAAGCCCGTCGAGATATATAAATGTATGTGTCTGTGTTTGTTCCCCATCACCACTTGACAACTGGTGTCTGTGTTCACATCCCCGTAACTTAGCGGCTCGGCGATAGAGGCCGATAGAATAAGTACCAGGCTTTAAATAAGTACTGGGGTCAATTCGTTCGACTAAAATTCATCAAGGTGGTGCCCCAACACACACACACACACACGCACACAGAGAGGCCGGCGCATATATTAGAACTTACGTAGAGCGGTGCTACCGAAGAGCGTGGCCTGTGGCGTCTTGTCCAACTTTGAACACATCTTATATCGAGCTAAACTCCTTCCGTCCTGACCTTATTCTCATCGAGATTTCACTGATTATGTCTCGGCGTATTGATTCTGTGTATCCCAAATAAAAGCAACTCCTTAACCCCTTCGATTTCTTCGCTTCCTACTTCTCTTCGGCCTTGTGCCACGTTTTCAGACCACATGCATTCGAGGGGAAAGAGCAACACCCTTGACCCTTTAAATTTTTCAAGTCCTCGAAGACTGGTTGATAGAAGAGGAGTTATCACCAACATATACAAGGGGTGTTATGCCGCAATTGTTGCAGCAGAGACGATTGCATGACCACCTTCTAACACCGGAAGAAAATAGAAATTTAATCCATCGCTGATTATGAACATGTCATGTCATTATTCCGTTTTGTTTCAAGCTTTCTTGCCAATAGAGAAAGAACCGGTTTCTAACCCAGATCCAAGTCTCCTTCACTGGAATTTCAACATTAACAGCAGGGAATTTTTGTTTATATGTATGTATGTATGTATGTATGTATGTATGTGTGCAGATTTGTATGTCTTATGTATGCCTTCTCATGCATATAGCTACATATCTAGAGATGCTCATATATATTTAAATGATAAATTTCTGGAAAGTTTTACAGATTTTTACAGTTCCAGTGATGGATTGGATCTGTAGTCTTGGAATTAGCTTTCCCCTTTCTGGTTTTGAGAAGATTAACTTCTCAAGATTGGTATGTATGTATGTATGTATGTATGTATGTATGTATGTATGTATGTATGTATACAAGGTCTCACATTTGGAACCGTTCTCCTCTTCGGAGCTGATAAGTAAACCAATTGTACCTTATCCCGCCCTTTCAGAGCAAATTAAACACACTCTAAAGCGCGTGACCAAGTGATTAGGCTATTAGGCTTATGAGTATAAGGTCGTGGGTTCGATTTCTGGATCGGACGGTGCGTTGTGCAAGGCATTCTTCAAATTCTTCCTATCTATTCCACTGGAACAAGTGCTGGTGCAACCTTTTCTCACACCGCCGATGTTTCATTGGGTCCGGAGTAGGAGAGCCAAGGATAGGCTGTCTATACCCGTTCGCTATTACATGGCACCTATTATAATACTACATGGTACCACATGACATGGAACTTGCTTCTGGGTTTATTTCGCCTCGATAAAAGCCACGATAAATATTTATTTCATATATAACCTTTCTTCCCAAATTTTTCCTGTTTCAGCGGCGACATTCCTCGCAACTCTGGCGCCCTCTGTCGGCCCTCTTATCATCCCCACTCACTCTCCCCCCTGTCATCCCTCCTCTTCTTTACCGGTCGGCAAGAAAAAAGAAAAAAGAAAAGAAAACGAACCGAAGCATTGTCACAGAGTTGCTGTTTAGCCCTAGGTTTTTCCCGGTCATTAGATCAGAGCTATGTTCAAACGAGATCCCACCGCAACTACTGTGCTTTGGCCGAGTGAAGCTGGAGTCACATGATCCAATGTCATTGAAGGCGAGATCTGCAAACGATGCAACTGTTCTTTCTTGTAGATCGAAGGACCAGATAGAGGTTCGATCATTGATTTGCAATCGGAACAGAAGCGTAGGGGGGGGGTGTTGATTTACGGAGAAATTAAAATTGAAAATATGTGGACGCATGATTACGTGTTTGGGTTGCTAAGATTGCGTGTGTGTGTGTATGTGTGTGTCATGTGTGTGTCATGTGTGTGATCGGTAATGTTCGCAGGTAACATCTACCTGTGTGAGTGTCTGTGTGAGTGTACGTGTTTCCTTGTTTGTTTGTTTGTGTGTGTGTGTGTGTGTGTGAAACAAACAGCTGATTGGTAATTTTGGCTGGTTATATCTGCTTCTGTGTTGGTGTGTGTGTGTGTGTGCATGTATGTATGTGTGTGTATCTGTGTATGTATGCGTGCGTGTCCGCGTGTTACAGTCAGTGTGCATATATGTTACAATGCATGTATATGTGTGCATGCTATTGCCCGTGTGTGTGTGTGTGTGTGTGTGTGTGTGTGTGTGTGTGTGTGTGTGTGTGTGAACCAACAGCTGATTGGTAATTTTCGCTGGTAAAAAGAAACTAGCCACTGGGTGTGGGTGTTAACTGCCTCCCCTGGGGTGGGGAGTCTCCGTGTCATCGAGGTAATGAGATGAATGGAGACCAGCCATTATTGCTGTCATTAAACTTATTGCCTAAAATCCCACCTCTTTGAGAACAGGACACCAACATCCCTCCCTCCCTCCCTCCATCCATCCATCCATCCGTACATACACCCCACCACCACCACACCCACATTCGCTGTTTCCGTTGTCTTGAAGTGGTGTGAAATGCAAAGTATGGAATGGTTCGGAGAGAAAGAGAAGGAGAGAGAGAGAGAGGGGGGGGGGGAGGGAGAGAGAGAGAGAGAGAGAGAGAGGGAGGTTGAGAGAGAGCGGAGGGAAGGTGCGGTGTATGACGGACGGAATAAATCGTCTTTGAGACGTAAAAGGGGGACATATCCGAATGTAAACAGCAGTCACCGTCTCCTTAATAAAGAAAGAAAGGGGTCTGCATGAGGGATCCCTAACACAAATAGAACAGCGTGAAAAAAAAAGGAAAACAAAAAAGTCCCTAAAAACAATTGAAGAATAAAAGATGATCAAGAATAAAAACAAAAACAAATAAAGTCTTCCCGCCGCCCACGAAGCGGTGGAGCATCTCTCTGCCGCTCACACCTCACCATTTTCTGTCTTCCAGATAAATAAAAGGTCTTTTTAAGAAGCTGTTGTCGTTTAGCCCCTGGTTGGCCTTCAACCAGACTTTCCAATCGTGACCATTCCATCATTTTATCATTGTTCAAAATAGCCTTCACGTGTGTGCTGATGGAATTTTGGATGCCATTTCCAGCAGGTTAGTCGACTGCGTAAGGACTTCCTCATTGGTTTGTTGTTGTTGTTTTAACCCTAGGTCAGTCGTAGGTGGTTGTACTAGTCCTAGATATTCCAATCGTGACCATCCTGTTTTCATTCAAGCAGTGGACCATATTATTCAATTGGCCTTCCTTTCCGATATCAGTCATGTTTAAAATGAGAGCGATGTGGCTGTTGTTTCTCGCAAATGGACGATACTTGGTCAGAAAAATCATAAATGAATAAAAAGAAAAAAAAAAAGGAAACACAAAGCAAGGGAGACAACCCCTTCCACTTCCTCCCCTTTCCCAATGTCACAGGGGAGTAGGAAGAGGAGGAGTAAAATAGAAGGGGATGGGAGGGGAGGAGGCACAGTGTGGTTTGATTGAAGCAACCATATGACATGAGACGTCCGAATAGAAGGGTAGGGACGGGTCTATTAGTGGTGGCGGTGATGGTGTATCACCATCACCACCACCACCATCACAATAACAGCAACAACAACTGCTACCACTAGCAACAGGACTACTACCACCGCCACCACTGACACGTTCACAAACATCAACGATCCAAACAGTTCAACTATCAGCAGCAGCAGCATCACCAATACCTCCACCACCATCACCAATACCTCCACCACCATCACCAATACCTCCACCACCATCACCACCGATACCCGAGATAAAAAAAAAAAGCAAAGAATTCCACTGTTGTATATTCGTCGAGAGAAGGCCTTGGCAGGATTTGAACTCAGAACGGGATGTTATTGTGTCGATTCTGACAATCCACTGCACTAAAAGTGATGTTAATGAAGCAATTATAGTTAGAGGTGGGTGTGTAGGAGAATTGGGGTGGAGTTAAAAGACCCCTACCCCCACCCCAAAATATCTGAGATCATTTGACTGATTTGATAAACATTATAGTCTTAAGAAGAAGTTTATGAATAAATTTTAGTCTAATTGAAAACGATACATCTTAGAGACAAGCATTTAATCAGACATCTGATTAAATATTTTAAACAATTCATCAAAGATTTTATCTGTCGTCGTCTAATTAAACATCTAATCAGACATTTAATTAAACAATTTGACATTTTTAATCAACATATTATATCAATTCGAAATTATTTCAGTTTGCTCCGATGTTATTTTAATTGACTACAATATTATTTTAATTTGCTTCGAGATCTTTTTAATTTGTTTCGAGATTATTTTAGTTAGCTTCGAGATCGTTTTAATTTGCTTCGAGATTATCGATTTACTCCGAGATTGTTTTAATTTGCTTCTTGATTATTTTAATTTACTTGGAGATTGTTTTAATTTTGTACTCGATGAAAGTGTATTAGTTCGTTTGTGGAGTATAATTTAAATGTTTCTCTAAGTAGTGACCTCCCCACTGACAATTTGTATTTGTATGGAGAATCGCTGTCACCGTGGAACTACAGCCTTTTATGTCAGTCTTTGGTGTAACCGGACTTGATAAATCTATCATTTTCTGTCTGTATTCTGGATGAAGTATTTGCACTTTACCCGTCTCCATCTAGAAACGCGTTGTTTTATTGCCGGGAGTGTCATTTGTGAAGTCATGGATGTCGAATTTCGTGTACCAAATTATTCTGTGAGTCTTCCTTCGACTTTTCGATCTCTTCTAGTGTGTATATTGTCCACACACCTGGCATATATTCCAATGTGTTCATTAAAACGAGCAAACTTTCTATCGTGGCTGCATGTGAGATCTAACGGAGGCCTCGGGCTGCGCCAAGACCATTTTAGCCTGAAGATGAGGCTGTGAAGGTCTAGAAATATTGATGATGCATTTAAGAACTTTATAATTTCAAAATCATGAAAATATATTAAAAAAAAAGAAAGAAAAGAAACTTGATGACAAAGATATTACTGGACATTGTGCGTTTTAAGATATTTTCTTTATTATAGGATAAAAAAGCTTAACTGATAGAATAGTTGTTATACATTTCGGTGTTTTCAGTGTATATAATATGTATACGCCAGTGTAATTTATATACAATCACGTGTCAACTGCATGTATAATACGTATACACTTGTTTCATTTTAGTTGACGACACTTTTGCTTGTGCGACCAAAAACAGTTGGATTCCTGTAAAATATATTTTGATATACACACTTATATATGCATACATTATGTACACACACACACACACACACACACACACACTTTATAATGATTCCGCTTAACCAAAACGCTACCAAGAGCTAGTTGTTAGAACTCAAAATAGAAGCCTGTCGTGTATGTATGTATGTATGTATGTATGTATGTGTGTGTGTATATATATATATATATATATATATATATATATATATATATATATACACACATATACACATATACACACATGTGTGTGTGTGTGTGTGATTTTGGGATTAATGGGTATATGTCAATTTATGTGTTGATGTGTTGAGTAAAGCAGTAGCATAGTTTGGGAGCTGTTTGGTGTCCTCTGCAGTCAGGGTATATTTCTCTTGGGTCTACTTCAGGAATTCCGTAGTGTTAGTTGGGATAATAAGCGATTATGGAAACAGATGAATTTAGCTTTTATGGGTGGGTGGGTGGGTGGGGCTTGTACCTTGTATTAAACTGCATCAATTTTGTAGTCTGAGTCACGTCAGGTATACGCATACATAAAATGGCGTCCCGCTAAAAATACTGAGTTCGGACAGTCATGTTGCTATTTGCCCGCTTTACTAGCTATGTATGCATGTACCTGACGTGAGCCAGACTGCAAAAGTTGATGCAATAGGATGCACAACATTCCACTCATAAAGGATAGTCACAGGTGGGTCGAAACGATCGTCGTACGGAATAAAGACAAATACCAAATCCATCTTCTGCTTCCTAAATCGATTATGTATATATATATATATATATATATATATATACATACATATCAAAATAAATAACAGGATTTTAAGTGGTAATGCAGTATGACCGTTTCAAGCGGCTCCATTTAATTGAACAAGATGATCATTACATCAATTTAAATACAGCGCTATCTTCAGCTGTACAAAATATGGATTTTCAACAGACAAGATATATTAATATAATTTTTCTTAGATATTTTCATAGAACAAGATGATGGAAAAATTTCATGTCACTAACTTCGGACGTCGTATCCTTTATAACTTACCCTCTAATATAGGATATCATATTATATAGTATAATGTGTTGCATTACATACATTATATGCTACGTATTGTTATGTGATGTATTATATGTAATATTATCCTATGGTAATCCCTGCCGAGTTAGTCTGACTTCATCCTATTTGGTGATTTCACTATTCTTTCCTTCTATGAATTTCTACTCTATCAGTCATATTAAGTATATTTGTAATGATTTTGTGATAGTAAGTCTCCCTTGACTAAATCTTATATCCACTAAGAACTATACAATCATGCATACAATAGCACCTGTAATATTATAACTTATAAAACCACTTCAGTATGAATACCTTAAACTGTCCTCATTATTTCCATACTTATTACCCTTTTTAAGTTACCTTTATCTTTTCCTGCTTTTAATTTTAACCGTCTGTCTTTATATATATTTCTTATTAGTTTCTATAAATTCTTATTATTTTGATATGTTTGCCTCATTAATCTCTTATCCTCTATGTTTTACCTTTATATTGTTAAATTTTGTATGGTTTTGAATTTTATATTTTACATTCCTAAGCGTATATATATATATATATATATATATATATATATATATATATATATATATATATATATATATATATATATATATATATATATATATATAAATCCTATGTATGTATGTATAATGATGATGATGATAATGATGGATTCTCTTGTCGTGAACGACAAAAGAAGGTTCTGTAAAATAAAGCAGTAATCATGTTCTCTGGTCAGGAACGCGTCTCTTGAAGCCTGCTGGTTCTTTGTAAACCTTTTGGCAAATGGAACAATTTGAGGACGCAGTTTGCTTGAGTACTTGTGGATTATTTACTATGCGTTTTCTTGAGTGGACAGCATGGCCTGCTTTGCTTCGTGCCACAAAACCACAATGAGAGGTAAGGTTTACGTTTAGAAGAGCAGTGTTCTGCCCGCGTGCCTTCATGCTTGCATGAAGTCGGTCCCGATGTTGGAGTCAATTTTGCTCAAATTTTTGAACTGAGGAGAAGCAGGACTGGCACCAGGTCCTGCGTTCTGGTAGGCTTTGTTCTCGCAGGCAAGAAAAGGGAATGTAATATATAAAAACAAATAATAAATGAGTATATGCATACAATACATGGATCTATATAATGCAGGGGTCATCACAAAAAAAGCTTCGTTAGTGGACCCAGTTACATGCCACATACTAAACAAATACGTAGGAGTGTAATGTAGAGTCCTATGCAGTTGAAATCCAGTAAATCCAATCAGTGAAGATTATTTCATGAGGATTATATAGAATATAAAGAAGAGAAAAGACAGGGGGTTGAATATATTTATTTCCCCAGTTGATATCCATAGGTTGACGGCTGTTTCGCAGCCAACATCATGCAAAAATAATCTAATGATTTTACATGTTTGCACTAGTGTGTATGCTATAGATTGCACAGTACAAACTAGTGTAGGGATAGAAGGCTCGCTCTTCAGATCGACAGAATATCAGGGTTACATCAATTTTTTCATCTCCGGTATGCATATACAAAAAAAAAATCATCTTCAAACTAATAATGTGTGGAAGACCAAGAAAGGAGGATTTTGTAAGATATGAAAAGGAAGTTATGAGTGGTGATGATGTATGTAAAGATGATGTATGATATAAGAGAGAGAGAGAGAGAGAGAGAGAGAGAGAGAGAGAGAGAGAGAGAGTCAGGTAAGTTATTATTACTACTTCTATGTTTGTGTGTATGTGTCTGCGTGTGCGCGCACAAGCCTAGAAGTAGTAATAATAGAGAGAAAAAAGAAAGTGTAAGGAATGAGAGAGAAGTCTGCAGATATTGTGTTTATGAAATATAGAGAATGGTATCAAGAAAAGGAGAACTAAAGTGAAAGTTAAAACAGAATGAAGGCGGGGTGGGAGGGGTTTAAGTTAGGGCGAAGACATTTGAGTTAATATGGTGGATTGGAGTGTACTGAGCGAGGAGATGAAGTAAATGAGGTGAAAGTGTAGCAGAAGGAAAGATATTGAGATAGACTTGTTTCGAGAGTATTTGAAAAAAAAATGTAATTAACAGTATAAACCGTCTGGATAGATAAAGCAAAAAGGATGTCAGTTTATAGCAATTGGGAGTCTCGAAAATAGGGTTCACATGTAAACGGGGAACAGATAGCAAGTATACAATGTCCTTTACATTCTACTATTTAGATCGATATAATTAATTTCCCTACTTCATTAACTCTTTTTATCAGTGTGTGTGTGTGGCTTTGTGTCTGTGTTTTGTCCTCCACCACCGCTTCACAACCGGTGTTGGTGCGTTTGCGTCCCATAACTTAGCGATTCGACAAAAGAAAACCAATAGAATAAATACCAGGCTTTAAAAAAGAAAAGAATAAGCACTAGAGTCGATTCATTTGACTGAAATTCTTCAAGGCGACGTCCCAGCATGGCCGCAGTCAAATGGCTGAAACATGTAAAAGACAAAAGATACATACATATATATGTATATATGTATGTATGTATGTATGTATGTATGTATGTATGTATGTATATATATATATATATATATATATATATACATATATATATACATATATATATATATATATATATGTACCCTGATATGCATCTATATACACATGTAGATGAAAGTATATACATATATGTGTGTATACATGCATATATATTTTTTGTATTATTATATATATATATATATATATATATATATATATATATATATATATATATATATATATATATATATATATAATGCACATATATTATATAAACATGCGCTTGAGTGTGTGTGTGTGTGTGTTTGTATAAATGGCAAATGGAGGATGAAAGGGGAACAAAGGCTACCGCTGAAGGTCATTTCCATACTCAACGATGCTCTCATAAGGAAATGGTGAATTCAAAGAACTGTTTCTGTCTTCATCGCAAAAAAAGAAAAGAAGAAAAACCCGTAGTTTCTTCCACCCTAATATTTGGATGAAGATGAGGAGGACTGGATTGAGTGGTGGTAAGAGAGTGTCAGTATGACTAGAGAGGGGGATGGGGAGGGGGATGCAATGAAAATTAGGCGCTCGGCTGCTGATTGAAGACTTCTTTTTAAATACAAGCTGCATTCACCCTGCTGGCCTCCTCCTCCTCTTTCTTCTTCTTCTTCTTCTTCTTCTTCTTCTCCCCCCCCTTCTCTCTCCCTGTCCCTTATAACTTAACATTATGACTTCTCGAAACAACAGCTATAACGGCCCCTTTTTCGCCGTCTCCATCGCCCCTAACTACATCGACATGTGCTAGAATGCTTGTCCGTTCTCACACTACTAGCCTTACCACAATCATTTCACGGGGTTCATTCCCCCTACGTTCTTTTCTTATCCCCTTGCAACCCCACCTTAACAATTGAACAACCCCCCCCCCTTTCTCCACTTACCCTCACTTTTCTTTGAAACAACGCCGAAAGACACCGCCCTTCTCCAATAGTTTCCCCAGTTATTTAATTTTGCAGTTGTTGTGGTTGTTGTTGCTGTTGGGTCAAAGGAAGAGGAAGAAAAGCAACAAAATTCACCCCCCCCCGTTTACGTGGTTCTTTTAGTTTAATGTGTAAATATATATAAATATATAAACGTACGAGCATTTATACATACACGCAGACACACGCAGACACACGCAGACACATACACACAAACATGCACGCACATTTATGCACAAACACCTGCACACTTGTGCGTTTGTTTAAACGTTTCATAGCTTTGTGTTTTTGTTGGCAGACAGACAGACGAGAACAGACCCAACACAAACGCACTCACACACACACACACGTATGATATACACACATGTATGTATGGAGATAGAAAATGATAGATAGATAGATAGATAGATAGATAGATAGATAGATAGATGGATAGATAGATAGATAGATAGACAGACAGACAGACAGACAGACAGACAGACAGACAGACAGGCAGGCAGACAGACAGACAGACAGATAGACAGACGGACGGACGGACGGACGGACGGACGGACGGACGGACGGACAGACAGATAGACAGACAGACAGACAGACAGACAGATAGATAGATAGATAGATAGATAGATAGATAGACAGACAGACCTATTAAAACAGTTGACAGACAATTTCAAACGAAATGGGACTTGGCAGAGTGTTACCATAGATTTGATCCTAAAGGGCAGCAATAAATGTGTGTCTCCGTTTATTATGGGGTCGAAGAAACCCAGCCGTGATTTTGGCAATCATTCTCATAATAACAAATGAGAGGAGTCATGAATAAGAAAGGGGAAACGATAAGGGGTTCGGTACTGGCTTATGGGGGTCACTTAGGGGTTGGGGGGACACATAGTGATGTTTTCTCTATTACAAGAAAGGAGCATACATGTGTGTGTGTGTGTGTGTGTGTGTGTGTGTGTGTGTGTGTAGGTAGATAAATATAGAAATATATACATATGTATTTCCATACACTGCACACATACATTATGTATATTCATGTGTGTGTGTGTGTGTGTGTGTGTGTGTGTGTTTTGTTTATATATATATATATATATATATATATATATAAATTAACAGAATTAGATAAAAAATCCAAGGCTGTGAAAGATTTCAGAACATTTATAAAGAGAAGGTCTTACAGCTGTTTCCGGGATATTTATATATCCCTTCATCGGAGACGGTGTGAGAGAATGGTTAAGCAATAGTTATTCTAGATAGAATATAAAATAGAGAGTGAAGTGGAGGAATGAAAATAGACGTGAGATGTGCAGGAATATTGTATCTTCAGTTCCATCATTTAGGCGGAATGGTATACATATAAGATTCATGTACCTTGTGAGTAAGTTCCAATAGTATTAAAAATTGGTCATTCCAAGATTAGAGTTTGTAAACGGTGTTACAAATAATCAGAAAATGGAGAAAACCTCAAATTAACGAACACATCGATTGGACCACATTTATGGATGTGTTTGTTAATCTGAGGTTCTGATTATTTATATTTGTTACCTGATAAACTCTTGTTTATCCTGTTGTTACCTGACACCAGTGGCCGGGAGTAACACGGGTAACGGATACCGACAGTGCGCACGGATATTTTAGCCCTTAGTCGGTTATTATAACCGCTATGTTTACACCATATATATATATATATATATATATATATATATATAAATATATTATTACAATTAAAAGGGTAAAGGATTATCAATTTATTAATAAATTAATAATTAATCATTTTTACCAAGCCCTTCGGTATGTAAGCACCATTATCGGTGTGGAACTTATTTAAAAGTTCTTATACATTTATAAACAAAATTAAGGGTTCAGCAACAGGTTGCTTCACCACATACCGAAGTTCAGAAATAGCAGCTATGTAGATTTGGAGATACTTTCAAAATGTGTCGACTGCAATGATGGCGCTAGATCATGCATGCACATTTGCCAGTATCGTCGAATTTACAACAGGAATATCATGCCGATGAGGTAATGAAGAGTTTTTATTCTCCTAAACCAGAAACATGTCTATGATTAACTATGGCTAGTTTAGTTCGTTATTTTTCTTCTTGTTTTGCCTATGTGAGTTGCGGGTAACTGCTATCTGTTCGAGTTTCAGCATTTTTAGCTGCTATTTCTGAACTTCGGTATGTGGTGAAGCAACCTGTATGTATAAATATATATATATATTAAAACATAGGGTAAAAAATCATATATTAATTAATATCGATTAATTACCAGGAAGCTAGCACAGTTAAAGAATCAAAGAGATTCAGAAACAATATCTGCAATCTCAGGGGATTAAAGTATATTTTTATATATAACGTTGACCACTAACGTGGACATTCAATGTGCTAGAAATAGATCACATCTTGTGTCTAACTAAGACCTAAATTGTTCTCAAAACGAAATTTAGCGGAATACCAAAGCGTAAGCGGGCAAGACATTTAAAATTACCGAAAAAAATCATTATTAAAACAGGGACCGGTTTCGAAATTAACAATCTTACCGACTGTCTGTTTCTCTTCAGCCTGATCCGTAATGTAACCATAACTCTCAGAACCCTATACAAAGTTGCCCACCGTCATAGGTGCACGTGTATATATATATATATATATATATATATATATATATATATATATATATATATTAAATAGTGTACATTTAAATACAAGAGAAGCTACCTCTAACAGACAGCTTTACACGCTAGAAGAAGCAGTCAAAACGACCAAAACCACATTTAAGAGCAATTTCGAAGGGAATGAAAACTTTTGCTTAGTTATTTTTACGGTCATACCTAGGTTTCGAATGTTTTATTTAGCAAATAAAATAATTTTCCAGGCGAAATTCTCATCAATGACCGCGCCATAACATTAACATATAATTTAGAGACAAATAACACGTGTCTCATCATTATATATTATAATTTTTCAATTTCACCGCGCAAGCGCAGTCGGCATCAAATGAAAAAATGCCGAAATAATCTTCTGAAAATGCTAAATCATATACGTAAAATATATAGAGTAGCGAATTTTTTAGAAAGTTCACTACCAGTGGCCTAGCATGTATAAAAAAAGTCAATATACAACATATTCTCAATACAAAATAGTGTACACTTAAACACAAGAGAAAACTGCCTTTAACAAGCAGCTTTACACAAATTATTTTGCCTAATATAATGATTTTATTAATTACTATTTAACCTATCAGACTAATTTGAAACAGCTGTAAGGGACCATGTTTGGTTTTTGCAAATTATAAATTTTTATTAAATGTTATATCTCCATTTTCCTACTTCCTTTCAAATGATAAAATTTTTCTTTTTTTAGACTGTGGTACATAAGATAACACTTTAGATAATTGACTTATAAAATCAAAATCATTATAAGATGAATCTCTTCAGGGATAGTAAGGATATACTGATTAGAAATACATGCTGAGATAACGGCTATAAAAAGGCTTTTCTCTTTATTCTTTATACATACATATATATATATATATATATATATATATATATATATATATATAGTGTGTGTGTGTGTATGTGTATGAATATGTATGAATATGTATGTGTATATATTTGTATGTATGTATGTATGTATGTACGCATGCGCACAACTACATACATACTGCAGAACTGATATTTATACACACACTGCTTCTATATTATTCCAGGGGTAAACGTCTTTTTTTTTTTTTTCACTGTCCTTGATGTTTAGATTTTAGTGAGAAGCTATGAGACATTGAGAAACTGTGCTGTAATAGTGTTCATGTTTTTTAACAATCGCTTCTCTGGGACAGCAATGGAAACCGGAAGTCGAGACCCAGTTGTGAGTTTCCCACTGTCTATGACAAACCAACGACCACAACACGTGCCACCAATACAAGTGAGGCATTCGTTAACGTTTCGAGTCGTCACCAGGAAATCACTCCCCTCCAGGCTTTTTTCTTCTTGTCTTTCAAATTGTCTTCTTTTTTCTTCTTACTTTTCTTTTATATCAAAAAAAGACGCGGGTATCATTGTGTTTCGTCCGTTTGTTTTAAGCGAAAGAGACTTGATCAGTTAACGGCACAGTTTTTAGGTTAAGATGCAGGTAACATCAGGCGGCTCCACGTCGATTAATAGCAACTAGAACTTACTGTAACACTAGAAGAAGAAATTATGAAAATTCTGCCTTTTTACCTTTTGTTTTTAAAGATAATTTTGTTTATTTGAGGCAGACTTTTCTTTTTATAGACAAAGAAAAGAAAACAAAACAAAAACAGAAAAAAAAAGCGGATTTTTTTTTAAAAATTTTTCGTCTGTTTATATTTCTTTAAGAAGACCAAGTTTATTGCTTGACTCTGCAGCAACGCCAAGAACCCCCGTTCCTTTAATGTCTTTGGACTTATTGGTTTTTCTCAAGACTTGGGTTTTGGATTAATTTCTATCAATAATCTACTTATTTATTCTTCATTAATTTTGGCCAGCTAATTTTGGCCGGTTCAACATAGTCGTTTCTCAACCTGCTAGAAAAAATAGCTAAATCTATTTAATGTCTTACAAGAAAAAAAAAAAGAGGATAGAGTGAAAAATCTAGATAGATTACACCTGAAAGAAAAAAAGAAATATTGGAACAGGCATAGGTGTGTGTGTGTGTGTGTGTGTGTGTGTGTGTGTGTGTGTGTGTGTGTGTGTGTGTGTGTGTGTGTGTGTGTGTGTGTGTGCATGAATACATGTATGTATGTATATATATAGTAGTTAGCAGATTACCCCTCGTTTGGGTAATTACTACTTCCGAGGTTCTGTTAGCTATGAAACATATGTAGCCTGGATTTTATCTACTTCATTCCCTAAATTTGGACGGACACACACACACACACACACACATACACACGAACACACACACACACACACACGAACACACACATTCACACAGACATGACAGAAGTAAATAGGCAACCTTGTAATCATTAAAATTTCTTTAAACCTGAAGTTACACGTTCAAATTATCTATCAATCGTTGTAATGTGGATGTTTAATATTTAGTAGACATGCCCTTTGCATTTTTCAATGCAAGAATCCTATTAGGCATGTTACTGATCAGACGACGAATCTTCTCTTGCGCAATTTCTTGCCAAGTTTCATGCAGAAATCTCAAAAGATCTGGTTTTGAAGATGCTTTTTGTTCTTTTTATGAAGTGTCCTGCCCATTATGTCCCGGAAGCGTTTGATAGGGTTTATGTCTGGTGACTGGCTTGGCCATGGAAACTTTTTAATGCCATTCTCATCCAGCAAATCTCGGGTCATTTTAGCTGCTGCGACAAGGAACACCCATCTTCCATAAATAAAGAGTCTTTTTTAATCATTTCACCATTGGAGAAGATTGGAAGGAGTCCTTTCTGCAATATGGACACATATTTATCTGAGTTTATGTTTCCCTCACATTCCACCAGCTCTGATCAACCATTGCTCTAAATTGCTCCCCAGACCATCACAGAATAGTTGCCATGTTTCATTGTTGGCTGCAATCTTTTCACATCAAATTCTTGATCACAGAGTCTCCAGACCCACACTCAATCACTTTCAGGAAATACAGCAAATCTGGACTCATCAGAGAATATGACAGTGTTCCAAAATGCCAGAGGCCTCTCCACCATCCCACTGGCCCAATCTTTTCTCCGCTTGATCTTGGCTGGTCAAAGAAGTGGCTTTCTTCTTGCTGCTCTGCCAGAGTAACCAAATTTGTGGAGATACCTGAAAGCTGTTCTTGGACTGTCATCAACTTGTTCTGCTATGTCACAGGATTATCCTCCACACTTCTCTAAGCAAAGAGAAGGGTCCTGTCAGAGGGCCCTGGTTGATCTGGGTGAGGTGATGTGGACTCCTCCCTCTCTGTAGGGAATTGCACATTCGCTCTATTAAATGTAGAAAGCAGGATTCCAAGGTTTTCTGCAATTTTATGCTGACTCTGTCCACTTTCAGAATGACCCACAACACGGCCTCTTTGAAATCCAGACAGTTCCAAGGCTTCTTTTGTACATGGCACGGTTAAGCAATCACATAGAGAACCTGAAACATAAAAATGTCAATTAATAAAATAATACAAACCTCTACAAGTTAGAATAAACGTAAAACAATGTTTTAACGGGTGTCTATTCACTTCTGTCGTGTGTGTGTGTGTGTGTGTGTGTGTGTGTGTGTGTGTGTGTGTGTGTGTATACAGGGTGCGATGGGTAAATTGTCGCCAATTCATATTTTTAATTTCGCACATGCGCATTGTTTTTGATTTTGTCGACTAAACTGTATAGTAGGATCAGCTAGGCACCGTCTGTGAGAAAACCAGCACCATGAGGCAATCCACTCTGCCAGAAATTTGGAAACGACATGCTGTACTGCTTGGCATTCGCGCTGGATGCTCCAATACGAACATTTCAGAGTGTTTGGGTGTCGAGTTGAGAACAGTGCAATCTGAGGACACGCACCGAGAGTGATAAAAATCAAACGTCCAGTCAACATCATGGTGTTTGGAGTGATCACTAGCGATGGCGACGTTATGCCTCCATTCATCTTCCCACATGGCATCAGACTCAACACGGAGGCCAACATCAAATGCCTGGAGGAGGTAATGCTGCCCTGGGTGAAGAGGGTGGTTGCTGGAAGACCTTATGTCTGGCAACAGGACTCTACACCATCCCAGACAAGCAGGAGAACCCAGTCTTGGCTGTCAGACAATTTCTGCGACCACCTCACCCCTAACATCAGGCCACC
Source organism: Octopus bimaculoides (assembly GCF_046866305.1). Taxonomy (NCBI): domain Eukaryota; kingdom Metazoa; phylum Mollusca; class Cephalopoda; order Octopoda; family Octopodidae; genus Octopus; species Octopus bimaculoides. The sequence continues at coordinate 194,039,865 of NC_142929.1, read as the reverse complement.
TAACTCCTCAGACTGCAACCCCCTTGATTATTATGTGTGGGGCGCAGTTGAGCGAGAGTCCAACAAAACTCCTTGTAAAACAAAGATGAACTTAAGACAAAGATTATGGCAGCATTCACCAATTTAAACAAGGAGACCACCCAGAAGAGTTGCAGGAAATTCCGAAGTCGTCTGCAGCCTATGGTTGAAGCCAATGTTGATTTTGTTGAATAAATTTACTCTTTAGTATTTCAAGATATTTTTATGCAATTTTGGTAAATCTATCTGTTAAAAGGAGATGTCAGTGTTATTTCCATTTTTGCG